>NC_090735.1:82859309-82866809 GCF_036898095.1 Palaemon carinicauda | reverse complement strand
ACGTGCTTTCCTCAGTCGCAGCAATACTTCTTTCAAGCCCTTCATGTGGTCCGACCATGACTCTGTAAAAATAATAAAATCATCTATGTAAACTGCAACTCCTGGAAGTCCTTCTAGAAGATCATTCATTGCCCTCTGGAATACTGGTCCCGCATTTTTTAAGCCAAAAGGTAAAACCTTATATTGGAACAATCCATCGGGTGTAACAAATGCAGTAATGGGTTTTGAAGATGGTGATAAAGGAATTTGGTAGTATTCTTTTAGAAAGTCTATATGTGTAACAACTTTAGAAGAACTTACTTGATCAATCAAATCATCCTTTCTAGGCAGTGGGTATGCATTTGTGACAGTCAGTTTATTAACCTGTCTATAATCGGTGCAGAGTCGAAATGATCCATTGGGTTTTCGTACTTATAAGCACGGTGAAGACCAAGGACTGTCACAGCTTTCGGCCAAGTCGTTATCCAGTAGAAACCGAGTTTCTTTTCTCAATATAGCTCCCTTGTATGGGGATACTCTATAAGGTGCTTGCTTGCATGGCGTTGTTCCCTCTTTCAAAATGATCGTGTATTCCAAAAGATTCGTTTGGGTTGGTATATCTCTGAAAGACTTCAGCAAACGTTCCACATCCATAGCAGAGATATTCATTAAAATTTCAGAATTGGAGAGGTGAGAATCATTACCAATTTGAAAATCAATAACTGAATCATTTTTAACGTTTACAGCTGCAAGCACTGTTGACTTTAGTTTAGTGCTCTCTGACACAAAAGGCTTTAGTCTATTCACATGAACAAGATGTCTCTTTCCTTTTACCAGTAGTTTCAATTTCGTATACATTATTGCAGCGTCTCTCTACTACAGTATAGGGTCCTTCATAACGACATTCCAAAGACTTCTTAGTGGGATTAAGCATTAAAATTTGATCACCTGATTTAAATTCTCTTGTTACAGTTGTAACATCAAACTTTTTCTTCATACTTTTTTGTGCTTTTAACAGATTCTGATGTGCAAATACTTGAGCCTCATCTAATTGCTTTTTAAGAGTAACAGCATATTGGTGTAAGTCTTTACCCGATTCGTGGTTTTCAAGCCAGACATCATATAAACCTTTTAAGGGCCCTCTAACACTCCTACCATGAAGTAGTTCAGAAGGCGAATATCCCAAAATGTCTTGCTGAGTATTTCTTATGGCGAGCAACACAAATGGTAGTCCCTCATCCCACTCCTTTTGATGTTCATGGCTGTACTTAGCCAGAGCCTCCTTAAGCGTCTGGGGAAATCGCTCGAGAGCCCCTGGCTTTGTGGATGATAAGCTGTAGATATTGAATGGTGAACACCCATAGCCAATATAACATCCTGAAAAAGCTTTGATGTAAAATTGGTACCACGATCGGTTTGAACAACTTTAGGTATGCCATATTGGGTAAAAAACTTGACAAGGTGTGGAATAAGATTCTTATTTGTTATATTCCGTAAAGGAATTGCATCTGGATATCTAATACTAGAACATATAGTCAACATGTATTGATGCTGAGGTCCAACGCAGTCAATAATAACTTTTTCAAAAGGAACATTACAGACTACTTTAGGGACCAAAGGCACTGGTTTAGGTGCTTGGTTGGGCTTACCTACTTTTTGACAGGTTAGGCAACAATTGCAGAATACCTTCACATCACGAAAAAGGCTAGGCCAATAAAAATATTGCAATATACTGTATGCTGTCTTCTTAATCCTAAGATAAGTAGTAGAGACTTCATGGGCCACCTTCATCACATCATTTTTCTGAGATGCTGGAACCACCAACTGTTGTTTAACTTCCCAAGAGGCAGTTGCCACTGCGGCACTTGCTCTATATTTCCTCATTAGCACTCCAGCTTTTAAATAGTAACATGTAGATTCTGCCATACTCTCCTTCACTGTCAATGTATTCTTAAACAAAGGCTGTAAAGAGACATCGTTAATTTGTTCATGTTTCAAATCTGTGACATTAATTTTATATACATCGATTTCATTACATGATGTTGTCAATACGTTTCCAACATTTTCATTATAACCTTCCCTACTCGTAGTATCAAAACTATTCTCCTTAACCACAGTAGGAATATCAGCTTGAACACTTTCATTAAACAAACTATAGAGAGAGTAGTCAAAATCTGTCCCTAAATCTAAACATACTTCATCTCTCACCTTGTCATCCTCAACTGCAGACCTAGCACCACATTCAACAGAATTGAACTGGTCATCAATACTAGGAAAAGATTCGGTCAAAACAATACCACGCAGGCCTCTGCTGCGTTCAACTATACAAGATGGAAACAAATCACGTTCCACATCCTCCAACTGCTGAACAGGGCTGACTTCCAAAGGAGTAGGAATTGGAAGAGACTACAATACCCACAATGATATCACCCTTGAATATGCCACAATCCAAATGCACTCTAGCCCGAGGCAAAGAAGTCAAACCACCTATGCTCCTAACTATTACTTTATCATTGGTAAGACAGTCTTCTAATCCAGGTACTGCCCTTCTAACAACTAAACTCTGCGATGAACCGGTGTCCCGCATTAGCTTTACAACAACACCCTTACTATGTTCATCACCAGTAACCAAAACTCTGTCAAAGTAGAATGGTTTGAAACCATCAACACCACCAGCTGACTCAGCATTTATATCACAACAAGAGAAATTAGATTCCTCTCCTTTACTCTTTCTTTCATTCTTCCTAGAATGTTTGGGACATCTAGCTTTCACATGACCGACCTCACCACACGAATAACAAGTTACACTTGAACTAGCATTTAACAGATAATTTATAAGGACTTGTTGGTGGTGAGTTTTGAGGTGACTTACTTAGTGTCTTCCTGGATTGGTTACCTGAATTGCGAGGTCTTAATAACCTAAAATTTTCAGCAGGTCCAGTTGCTCTTTGAAGAGTAGTTACTTCTTTCTCAAATAAATACCTCTGTGTATCAATGGGTATACCTCTTATAAATTGTTCTACTAATATTAAGTTCTCTATATTCATCCATGCTCAAATCACCAGCAGACTTTAACCATTTATCATGCATACGCAAAATATAATGGGAATATTCAACATACGACTGGTTGTCAAATTTATGATATTTACGGAACTTTAAGGGGTAATATTCCGGGGTGAGTTACCTGAATTGCGAGGTCTTAATAACCTAAAATTTTCAGCAGGTCCAGTTGCTCTTTGAAGAGTAGTTACTTCTTTCTCAAATAAATACCTCTGTGTATCAATGGGTATACCTCTTATAAATTGTTCTACTAATATTAAGTTCTCTATATTCATCCATGCTCAAATCACCAGCAGACTTTAACCATTTATCATGCATACGCAAAATATAATGGGAATATTCAACATACGACTGGTTGTCAAATTTATGATATTTACGGAACTTTAAGGGGTAATATTCCGGGGTGAGTTCGTACACACGCAAGATAGATTCTTTAATAAAATCATAATCTTTACCCTCTTCTAGCATTAAAGCAAGAAAGGCAGACCGACCTTTACCCTTTAAAGCAGGTTGAATAAGAATTGGCCATATTACCTTAGGTAACTCTAAACTATCTACCAACTTCTCAAATAAAGCAAAAAATTCATCAGGTGAGTTTTCGTCAAAGGAAGGAATCATCTTTGAATACTTAATTACATAAGTTTTACTATCTTCTAACGGAGCTACACCACCAGTTTTGCGTTTAATTGTAAGTTGTTCTAACTTATATTGACGCTCTTCACGGTCTAACCGCTCTTTTTGGTCTCGTTTTTCACGTCCTGACCTCTCTTTCCTATCTTTCTCTTTTTCTCTCTCGGCATACTGCAACTCTAACCTCTTTACCTCTAACACCGAACTTATTTCATCACAAAGATCAAACGCTTCTTCAGTTAATATCTCACTATCAACCAATTTATTTATTACAAAATGCTTGACTTGTGATTTACGCCACGTTTTCTTGACATCTCGAACAAATTCATATTTATGCGCAATAGATAACCAGTCCTCTTTACATATCATATGCGAACACAAATAACCAACAGAGGGTTGACTAACAAATTTTTTTCAAATCAAAGGGCTCCATAATTACAATAAACTTTACTATTCAAGACAAAATTTAAATATTAAACTTTACACTTCACTTAACCTTAAAGTATTTTGGCCGCAAAAAATCAATAATACAGAACAGCCGTTGATAGTCAACTAAAATGAAAACACTTACGTTTCACACAACTTCACTCGAATAATGAATTTAAAAAATACGCATATATTCGATAATAGAGGTAATTA
Source organism: Palaemon carinicauda (assembly GCF_036898095.1). NCBI lineage: Eukaryota > Metazoa > Arthropoda > Malacostraca > Decapoda > Palaemonidae > Palaemon > Palaemon carinicauda. The sequence continues at coordinate 82,862,501 of NC_090735.1, read as the reverse complement.
GGAAAATTGCTGTACGTACACAACGTGTAGAATATCCCGGTCAGGTCGCCATTTGTTATGATTCATATTTATGTTTTTAGAATTCATGTAGCACTTTATAGATCATAACAATATTCTTAGTTATATCTAAGTTAGTGCCAATTTACCAGGTTTAGTTTTAAAGCTTATAATATAAAAGGGAAAATAGATAAAATCACTTTTTTAACTACTTTTAATTACAATAGATATTCTACACGTATGTACATAAGTACAAAGAATAATGATAAATAAATTTATATCTTTGTCTTGAATAAATCCACTGGTGTCTCGAAACATAAAATGAACAATGATATCTTACCGAATACAAATAAACACTTTTATATCCAAGTAATAGGCTAATCCAATAATCGTTAATCACCAAATCCAGGAAGCACACTGGATAAAGAAAACTTTATTGTCAAAGTAAACAATATTCAGTCATCCAAGGACCATGAAACAAACAAACAATACTTAAAATAACAAATAATTAGTCACACCATCTAGTGACTGAAAACAATCATACATATTTAAGGATACTCACTCCATCTAGTGACTGAAAAGAAAATTAGATACAAAATATCAAAGAAATATGCAACGGGAACCATAAATATATATATATATATATATATATATATATATATATATATATATATATATATATATATATATATATATTTATATATATATATATATATATATATATATATATATATATGTATATATATATATATAGATAAATTTCCACCTTATACTTGCGATCGAAACCTAGCCCCTTCAAATGAGAGGCCAGGTCGCTTTCAACCATGCCACAAGAGGCTCAAAAGAAGTCGAAACCTAACTTCTACCTGCAGTTCAGGATTTACATGGTGAAACATCAGTCTCCTATCAGTGAGTTTTCCCCGACTTCCCGGCCCACCAGGTGACACAATTGATAGGTTTTTTTTTTTTGTTAGTTGGAATTACCCCTAGTGAGTCAATATGGATGAAAATCAACACAATATTGTGTAAAATAAGGATAAATTTCTACTTTATACTTGGGTTTCGAACACTAGGCCCTTCAAATAAAATGCGAGGTCGCTTCCAACCGTGCCACCAGAGGCATGTGTTGATTTTCCTCCATATTGGCTCATTGGGGGTAATTGCAACTAAAAAGAAAAAAGCTATCAATTGTTTCACCTATTGGCCCGGGAAGTCAGGGAAAACTCGCTGGTAAGAGATTGATGTTTCACCTGGTAAATCCTGAACTGCAGGTATCAGTTAGGTTCCGACTTCTTTTGAGCCTCTGGTTGCATGGTTGGAAGCGACCTGGCCTTTCATTTGAAGAAGCAAGGGTTCGATCCCAAGTTTGAGGTAGAAATTTATTTCTATTTTAACACGATGTTGTATCAAATTTCATACATATTGACTCATTAGAGTTAATTCCAACTAAAAAAATAAGCTAATAATTGTGTCACCTAGTGGGCCGGGAAGTCGGGGAGAACTCGCTGGTAAGAGACTGATTTTTTGCCAGGTACATCCTGCACTGCAGGTACCAGTTAGGTTCCAACTTCTTTTGAGCTTCTGGTGGCATGGTTGGAAGTGTTCTGGCCTCTCATTTGAAGGGGCTAGGGTTCGATCCCTAGTATGGGGTAGAAATTTATTTCTATTTAAACACAATATTGTGGTGATTTTCATCCATATTGACACATTAGATGTAACTCCAACTCCCCCCCCCAAAAAAAAGCTATCAATTGTGTCACCTAGAGGGAAGTAAAGGAGCGGCTGTAAAAAAAAATTCATATTAGTTAAAAAAAAAGTTGGAATTTGATAATCACAAAAGAAATTAATACTTAGTTATGTTCCCACGACATTTAATGACTTGTGTAAGACGTCTAGGAACACTCAGGGCCAAATTTTAAAGAGTTTCTTGGGGAATCACCCCCACCCCAACTTGGCGAATAGCAGCCTCCAACAGTGGGATAGAGGTGGTAGGAATTTTTTTAAGTTTTGCCTTGATGATGGCTCAGAGATTTTCTATTGGGTTCAGCTCTGGGCTGTTACAAGGCCTATTATCAAAAAAGGGATTAGCACAATCCTTGAGCCAATTCTTACACTATGGGCATTGTGACACAGAGCACCTTCTTGTATATAAAACTCTGCCCCTGTTTTTTCAATACTCGACTCTAACACTTCATTAAGCAACTCGTAATAATTATATTGGTTCATCACCATATGCAAAACTGGCCCATGCCATAAGGCTAGGAGGGTGTTTCACGGTTCGTTTTGTGTACTGGGGAGTTGAGGGTCTGACGCAGTAGGGCGATAAACACGTTTAGCGCCACATCCCGTCACAAAGAACGTAGCCTTATCGATCCATAACACCTTCTTCCACTGCTCAATATCCCAAACAACAAATTTCTTAGCGAATTGAAGCCGAAGGCTCTTATGGCGCTCAGATAAAAGCGGCTTCTTCCTAGCCTTGTAGCAGTGCAAAAGCAGGTGGTCGTGAATGCGCTGCTGCACCGTCCTTAAAGATATGTGGCCTAACAAACGGGGGTTCCTTGTTTTAATTTCTGGGGCTGATAATGAAGGATCAGCCTTCAACTGTTGATGTATAACCTTCAGAGTCCTCGGAGAGGTTATACGGGCCGTCCAGGCTTAGGGGCAAGGGCAGGGATGCATGCACCACCTGAATTCTGATAACGCTTGACCCAACGCTAAACAGTATGCACTCCCAGGCATTTTTGTGTTTAGCAATATCCTTATTCTTCATACCTGCTTTGTGAAGGTCTAATATCACAGCAATATCCTGTGGGCCAACAACACTCCGAGACATAACGAACACTAAAAAAAACACACACTAAAGGTATTATGCAGCACAAAACGGGGTCCAAGTGTGGAGCGAAAAAAAATTTACATCTACTCACTACTAATATCCACGAGTAAATAAATCGTACTGGTTCCTCTGGTAAAGCGTTGCTAAGCTGTACGATGCTGCCAGACTGCAGCCCTTACTTTGAGCTTACTATAGAAGGTTTATATATATATATATACATATATATATATATATATATATATATATATATATATATATATATATATATATATATGTATATATATATATATATATATATATATATATATATATATATATATATATATATATATATATATATATATATATATATATATATA
>NC_090735.1:82846809-82856809 GCF_036898095.1 Palaemon carinicauda | reverse complement strand
CTGAGACATGTAATCACTTTATTCGCAAATGAATGAATGACCTGTCAGTCACAGTGTTTGATTGATAGTGGTCAATATTTTCATGCTTACTCTCTAGGGTAAGGGACGAGGTAGGAGACCATTTATTGCTATTGAATCAAAGAAATGGAGACATATTAGCACTATGCCTAAGCAACAGCAGGCTAGCGAGAGACGCGTTAATTGAATGGTAGCTTGGTCTAATTTCAAAGATGAGTCAGGTTCCACCCAATCTACAGCATCATCTTTAATTTTTGTTGATAGGCAAAAGGACTTTGAGGAAAACAGGGAATATGTTAAACTTCTTTTGAAAGTTTCTGCTTTACTGAGAAGGCAAGGACTTTTTTTTTCGAGGACATAAGGAGGGTGATGGTTTATTAAATTCAGGAATTTTTTTTTATAAACTCTTGAGCTAATTCCAGAATCTAATACTTCTCAAAACAAAACTAGATAGACAATATGGCCATTACAATAGTCCTCAGGATCAGAATGGTTTAATATCAGTTAATGGAACTGTTATCAAGCTCACAATACTTACTGAAGCCCATTCACCAAATTTGTTTCTGTTATGGTGATGAGATTGAAGTGTTGTGAAGGAACGTGTTATTGGTACATATCACGTGAAAGACGTTGATGAAGCCAGTTTGGCTGATTTTATATAAAAGGATATACAACAATCTGATTTAATTTGATCAAACTATGTGGCAAAATGCTATGATGTGACAAGTGTCATGAGTGAATGTTTTAGTGGCCTTCTGACACGACTAAGAGATAAATTTCCCCAAATAAAGTACTGGTGATTGTGTAAGGAACATCAGTAGTCACTGCTCATTTTTTTTCCAGTTATTGACACATCGTACACATTTATGCTTAATAGTAGTGCAAGGTACCAAATTTACATTCAAGTATAAAACCAGGCAGTTGCAGAAGATCTGCGAGTTTTAACATTAGAAAAAACTGCTATACCAAATGGATTTAGTAGTAAAATAGTCTGTTTTGACATATTAGACATATTTCTCTCTGAGATGCATAACAAATTCACTCACAATAAAGTAGCTATATACAATAAGCTTAAGCAGCGCAAACTTCGAAAGAGGGAGCCATTTTGCCACCAACTGCTATCATACGACAGGCAAGCAAACCCAGCCCAATCTCTCTCTCTCTCTCTCTCTCTCTCTCTCTCTCTCTCTCTCTCTCTCTCTCTCTCTCTCTCTCTCTCATACTGACGAACGAATGATATAAGATTAATAAGAGTATAGGTCATGATTGAGGGGTAGAGTTTTGCATTCAAAGATTAAAATCCAAAAGAGGAATTAATTGTAAGATAACAGAAACGCAGCAGGTGGAAACTGAATTTGTGTTTTTTAGAATTTTCTAATGTTTCAGACGTTTTGGTCTACTTAGTGCATAATATGTAATACCAGGTTATTCATATGTGATTTTGCGTCTATTGAATATGAATTCGTGATTTTGCTCGTGTTTTCTGTATCTACCTCTTCCATTTATTACTAATATTCTTTATGTGTATATCATCTTTCTATCCCAAATGCTACTGGAAGCAAAATTAGGCCTATTACCATATTATGAGGACATTGCTGTATCTTTATTGTTTTTTATCAATCGTCTTGAATATTTCAATAACCAAATAGGGGTCAAGTATGACCTTTTTTTTTTTCTATCGTAATATTGTTTTCCAATAATAATTCTTTGAAAAAAGATCATTTTGGTAATAAACGGATTGATGAGAAACGAAAACTTAGGTGGAACGAAATTCCTCCTTTAACGTAGAAAATCTCCATTTCATAGAGGCCTCCCTCATAGACTTACAGAGAATTATGCCATACATATTGCAAAATCCAACAATAAAACATCATCTTGAGTACTAGAAAGTTTTGCAGTTGCTGTACAGTGTGGTGAAATTATGTAGTAGTACTGCTACTGTGGTATTCACTATAAATAGGGTTTGATATATGATATATGTTATATATATATACATATAATATAATATATATATATATATATATATATATATATATATATATATATATATATATATATATATAAATAAATAGATAAATGTATATAAAAAATAAATATATATACATATATATATATATATATTTTATATATATATGGTAGATATATATATATATATATATATATATATATATATATATATATATATATATATATATATATATATATATATAGATAAATAAATAAATGTATATAAATATATACATATATATATATATATATATATATATATATATATATATATATATATATATATATATACATATATACATATGTATATATATACATATATATATATACATATGTATATATGTATATATAGATATATATATATATATATATATATATATATATATATATATATATATATATATATATATATATATATATATATATATATATAGTATATGTAATATATACGTTTGTAAACCCATGACCCAAGGGATCATTGGAGAGTTGGAGTGTGACGACTGCCATAACAGGATGTGAAAATAGACTAAGCTAAAGCATTGCATAGGTAAACATTTATTTATGTCTTGTAAATATGTCACAAGCCTCCCGTGAGAAACAGTTGACCTATTGATCCCTACCGGAATCACCTGACTTCCGGTTATAAGGCTATGTGATCATATCTCTTTGTATTTGTGATAAACGCTGAGATAACCAATACTACGTTATCGACGCGAGCTTATTGTAAAGTAGTTCTATTCATCTTTTCATACGGAATGGTCATCCGACCAAACCATCCATACTCCAGTGATGGAGCTAACAATAAATTGTTTAAAGTTAACTTAAACTTTGACTTATTCTAAAAAGTAACCTACAAGTCTAATAATTCTATATCACATTGAAGAGACATCAGATGAAACCACAATGTGTACGTATAACATTCCCACACTAACAATTGGTGGCAGCGATTACAACTATAACAACCAGTGATTACAACTATAACAACCACTGATTACAATTATATCAACCAGTGATTACAACTATAACAACCAGCGGTTACAACTGTAATAATTAGCAGTTACAACAGTAATAAATCTACAATTACGACAAAGTATCTATGTCTACCGAAGTAATGAACTCATCGAATATCAACTATAAATCAGATATAAACTTAGGAACAGGATCTTCAATCAGCATACATCATTAAACATCCTAAGAATACGAAGAAATGTCCTTCATCTATATCAACGTTTAATGAACGACTTTCATCACAAATATTCAAGAATCACATTGGGATGTGAAACATTCATCGAATAAAACAACGTACGATGAGAAGCCAAGTCGAAGGTCATCACGCCAGCGAAACTCTTGCAAAACGAGAGAGAGAGAGAGAGAGAGAGAGAGAGAGAGAGAGAGAGAGAGAGAGAGAGAAAGAGAGAGAGAGAGAGAGAGAGAGAGAGAGAGAGAGAGAGAGAGAGAGAGAGAGAGAGATAGAGAGAGAGAGGACGTGACGTCATCGGATCAACAATTCTTCACGCATATATACTAAAGCTAAGTACATCCTTTATTCATTCAGGTTTTTGCAGTGAAGTGTTTTATGTCACGAGTCGATCGCCCATTATTGCTAGGGTTAGTTATGTGCAATCTTAATTTTCCTTTATTAAAGGAATCTGTATTCAACTACGAATTCTCGTCTGCTGAATTTTTTTTTTCTCTTTGTGCTAATTCCGTTTTCTTTCAGAAGTTCTCGGGAAATATCTTTGTCACATTAACTGTCTTAATATCATCATTTTGGGGGACTTTATTATAATCTGCAACATATCTTTATTGTATAGTGCATATACGTTTATGCAGTGGATGTCTATATTCATATAAAGATTTTGATAGGATCGCAAGGAATCGTAGAGAAAAGAAAAAAATTAAAGTAAACATGACGCCTCCCGTGAATCCCAGTGACCCCACTCCCGGACCCAGTACCCCTAGTCCCGTTGTAACTCTAGTGAGTGCAAGATCAGCTATTCTTCCTTTTCAAGGTCGGGTCAATGGGTTCCTGCCTCAGAATGTCGAGTCATGGATCTCGTCAGTAGATGCTCATTTAAACGCAAAATGCATCACAGACCCATCTGTACAATTACAAGAAGCTAAAATTAGGCTACGTGCAATATATGGCGGCGAGGAAGCTTTAGATGTAGTTTTGACATTAAGATATACACTTAATCAAGCCTCTATGACTCAGCTTAATGTTATAGAACGGGCGGCTCTCATTGCCAACAGGCTGAATGAATATCAGGATATTTTAAGTAATTCCACATGGGTTACAGGAGGTAACATCACCGTGAAAGATTTCTTACGGCTAATGTATTTAACTTGCATGACAATTATGTTGCCTGATGCTTTAGTGCGGTGTTTTGATAAAAAGCTAACGCCCGGAAGTACGGAACTAGATGTATATAAACAGATAAAGAAACACATGTCTAAGTGTACTGACCTTGATCCCTTGCTTACTCAAGTTTTTGCAAAAAATGAAACTAAGCCACAACAAGTAAACGTAGTTAATAAAAATCAAGCTGCAGGGATAACTTGTTATAATTGCAAACGTCAAGGTCACTTGATTGCAGACTGTAGGATGCGATTTTGTTCGATACATAACAGTTCAACCCATTCATATAGTCGATGCTTCTCGCATAATCAACAACAGAATCCAAGAAACACACAAACAGTTCCATATGGAAATAAAAAGAAAAATCCTCAGTTTAATAAAAAGAGACAGGCGAACGTCAATGTAGTTCAAACTCAAAAACAAACAAATAGTGCTTCAAGTAACTCTGTTCCTGGCCGTCTAGCCAGAACTCGCAAATTCAGACGAATTTTCCGAATGTGCAAAGCAAAGCAAATACCACATAGCTAACTCCAATGGGGAGAGAGTGATGTTGGGTCTTTCATATCAACATCTTTTGTATCAAATAATTCATTTGATAATTTATCAGATCATTGTGAGGCAATAGATTTTCCTCTGAAACACACGGCCGAATCCAATAAATCAGTCCAGGTTTCCATAGATTTGCAACAAATTCACGCAATATGGCTATTACTAAAATATATATCCAGTCACACTCCTAGGAAACATATTTTAACGTAAATTTTAATGTTCAATGCTTGAAGGTAGCTGTCCGAGCTAATGTAATATATACATTTGTAAACCCAGGAACCAAGGGATCATTGGAGAGTTGGAGTGTGACGACAGCCATAACAGGATGTGAAAATAGACTAAGCTAAAACATTGCATAGGTAAACATTTATTTATGTCTTGTAAACAGGTCACAAGCCTCCCGTGAGAAACAATTGACCTATTGATCCCTACCGGAATCACCTGACTTCTGGTTATAAGGCTACGTGATCATATCTCTTTTTATTTGTAATAAACGCTGAGATAACTAATACTACGTTATCGACACGAGCTTATTGTAAAGTAGTTCTATTCATCTTTTCATATGGAATGGTCATCCGACCAAACCATCCATACTCCAGTGATGGAGCTAACAATAAATTGTTTAAAGTAAACTTAAACTTTGACTTATTCTAAGAAGTAATCTACAAGTCTAATAATTCTATATCACATTGAAGAGACATCAGATGGAACCACAATGTGTACGTTATAACATTCGCACACTAACATAGGCATATATATATATGTATATATATATATATATATATATATATATATATATATATATATATATATATATATATATATATATATATATATATATATATATATATATATATATGTGTGTGTGTGTGTGTGTGTGTGTGTGTGTAGCAGGTTGGCAAGGGCACCAGACACCTATTGGATACTACCACTAGAGAGTTATGGGGTCTTTCGACTGTTCAGACAGTACTACAATGGATACTTCTCTCTGGTTACAGTTCATTTTCCTTTTGCCTACACACATACTGAATAATCTTGCCTGTTCTTCACATATTCTCCTCTGTCCTCATACAACGGAAATCACAGATTGCCAAACAATTTTTTCACTCAAGGGGTTACTGCACTGTAATTGTTCAGTAGCCACTTTCCTCTTGATAAGGTTAGAAGGGACTCTTTAGCTATGGTAAGCAGCTCTTCAAGGAGAAAGACAGTCCAAAATCAAACCATTGTTCTCTAGTCTTGCTAGTGTCATAGCCTCTGTAACATGGTCTTCACTGTCTTGGGTTAGAGTTCTCTTGCTTGGGGGTACACTCAAGCACACTATTCTATCTTATTTCTCTTCCTCTTGCTTTGTTAAAGTTTTTTATAGTTTATATGGGAGATATTTACTTTAATGTTACTCCAGAAATATTTTATTTTCTATTTTTCCTCTTCTCACTGGGCTATTTTCCCAATGGGAGCCCCTGGGCTTATAACATCCTGCTTTTCCAACTAAGGTTGTAGCTAAGCAAGTAATAATATATATATATATATATATATATATATATATATATATATATATATATATATATATATATATTTATGTATGTGTATACATACATATATACAGTATATATATATATATATATATATATATATATATATATATATATATATATATATATATATGTATGTATATATATATAATATCTATATATACATATATATATATATATATACATAATTATATACATAGACTTATATATATATATATATATATATATATATATATATATATATATATATATATGTATATATATATATATATATATATATATATATATATATATATATATATATATATATATATATATATATATATATATATATATAGTGAAAAAAAGATAAAGTAGTGAGTTTATATATTTTCATCTACTAATCATATTTTTACTGACATTTACATCCACTAATTTTTAATGTCTTCAATGCAAATTCATATTACTTGTAGACTATATCGGTATATGATGCATTCAATATTATAATAGGTAAAACATTATTTAATGGAAAATAATAATTACTAGTGAATAAAATAAGTATTGAAGAAAAGATATAGCATGGAAGATAATTAGCACTGATATATTTGAAGCGCAATGTAGGTACTAAAAGTAGGATAATAGTAGTTTATATCCTGCCACCCGGGAGCAAAATAGCACCCATCAACGCAGAATGTGGTAACATCCATGTCGCTACTCTTGGATATGTACGTGACTCCCAAAATGCCACTGATAGCTGCGATGAATGCACTTGAGGGTAGCAAAAAGTTACCTTCTTACATGAATGTAAAACCAAATTTTTTTTTTTTTAATTGTATTATGAACTTAAACCATTAGAATGTGCCAACTCAAACATTTTTTAAATGGTTAAAATTCTCATCACCGGTCCAGTAACTACTACTATAATTATTATTACTTGCTAAGCTACAACCCTAGTAGGAAAGCAGGATGCTATAAGCCCAGGGGCACCAACAGGGAAAATGCCCAGTGGGGAAAGAAAACAAGGAAAAACTAAATATTTTCAAAACAGTAACATTTAAATAAAAATTTCCAATATAAACTATGAAAACCTCAACAAAATAAGAGAAAGAGAAATGAGATAGAATAGCGTGCCCGAGTGTACCCTCAAGCAAGAGAACTCTAACGCAAGACAGTGGAAGACCATGGTACAGAGGCTTTGGCACTACCCAAGACTAGAAAACAATGATTTGATTTTTAGCTGCTTACCATAGCTAAAGAATCTCTTCTACCCTTACCAAGAGGAAAGTAATCACTGGACAATTACAGTGCAGTAGTTAACCCCTAGGGTGAAGAATTGTTTGATATTCTCAGTGTTGTCAGGTGTATGAAGACAGAGGAGAATCTGTAAAGAATAGGCCAGACTATTCGGTGTATGTGTAGGCAAAGGGAAAGTGGACCGTAACTAGAGAGAAGGATCCAATGTAGTACTGTCTGGCCAAAGAACCCCATAACTCTCTAGTGGTAGTATCTCAACGGGTGACTGGTGCCCTGGCCAACCAACTACTGACACCAATAATCAGCGGTTTTCGGTGTTTGCTTTGTGGAAAACGTATTTACAGATTACCATAAAAAAATTAATAAAAAAATTGCGTGGGAATGACTTGCTCTCTCGTGACCTCGGAACAGGAGCTTGTTAAATATCTGAATTATGATATAGTGGATATAATTTTGCAAAATTAAGATCAAGGAAATATCCGTTAATGCAGTAAAATGTAGGTTGGCCATGGCACCTGTCACCCAGTAAGATACTAATGCTAGAGATATATTGGATCCTTTGACTGGTAAAATAGTACTACATTGGATCCTTCTCTATAGTTACGGCTATTTTTTCTTTTTATTACACATATATCGAATACTTTGTCCTATTTTTTTTTCATATTATCCTCTGTCCTCATACACCAGAAAACACTAAGATTACCAAACAATTCTTTTTCGCTGAAGGGGTTAATACTGCACTGTAGGCTAATTGTTAGGTGGCTACTTTCCTCTTGGTAAGGGTAGAAGAGACTCTCTAGCTATGGCAAGCAGTTCTTCAGGGAAGACACTTCGAAATCAAACCATTGTTCTCTAGTCTTGGGTAGTGCTATAGCTAATATGGTCTTCCACTGCTTTGGAGTAGGCTAGAGTTTTCTACATTGTTTTTCTTCTCCCCCACCCTTTTCAAATTTTTATAGTTTATAAAAACTAGGCTAGAGTTTTCTTTGTTGAGGGTACAACCAAGCACACTTTTCTACATTATTTTTTTTCTCCCCCACCCTTTTCAAATTTTTATAGTTTATATATGAAAGATTTATTGTAATGTTGTTAATGTTATTAAAATATTTTATCTTAATTGTTCATTACTTCTCTAGTAGTTTATTATTTATTTCCTTCCTCACTAGGCTATTTTGCCCGTTGGAGCCCTTTGGCTTATAGCATCCTGCTTTTCTATCTAGGGTTGTATCTTAGCTATTATTGATAATAATGATAATAATAATAATAATAATAATGATAATAATAATAACAATAATGATAATAATAATAATTTGAAATTTCCTCGGATGACCCTTGTTAAAATATTGTATCAACTCGTCTAAAAACATTTTCATAACCTTAAGCTCTTCTTGATCACATCAACTTTTCCTTTTTTTCTTGAATGACCCTTGTGCAGGCACTGAGCTGTATTGTAGATTTTGATTTCTTTAGAAATTTCAGCTACCTTTTCATATTCATTAATTATATCAAAACTTGATGTACATTATTTTTTCAGGTAATAAAAATTCTTCAAATTTCCTTTTCGCTCGTCACGTCCAGCCAACCCCCTTTTAGGAGGATGGGCCTCAGTTAAACCTTAATCACATTCTACGCCTCTTAGGAAAAATGAAATGCCACCCCTGCATTAATGACATCTCTTGATTTAAAAAAAAAATAGAAAATAAAGGTATTCTCTTCATCTACGTAAAATGTAAAACGCTTACTAACAAAAACATCATTCACTCATATGTCGAATTGTGAAATAACAAAGAAAAGTTACAGCGTAATCATTGGATAATAAAAAAATATTGTTGCAGTAGTAAAAAAACATATAAAGGAAAATCATAACATCAGACGGCTTCGAAAAAAAAAAAAAAAAAAAAAAAATTCTATCTTATGTAACCGTGGCTGAACATATGACTTCCCAGATATTTCAGTATAACGGAATTTATCATTTAAAATACAAGTATTATTAATTTTATGATAGGCCAGCTTTACCAGTCTTCTTTATAAAAATTCCTCAATGTTCAACCAAACCGGTTTATTTCACGCACATTTTGCACGACTAAGTTGAAGTTGGGGGTGTAATGGCCACAGAGAACACTTTAGGACACGACGAGAGCACATTATCCAAATTGCCTGATAACGTTAGAGTGAAAGCGGCTCTTAAAACTTAACATAAAATACTTTATCTATCACACCTGCATCTCCTAAAGAGAACTCGTTGTAAACGAACTCGAGAGTGTATGCAAGTAACGTGAACACTTATCTCATATTGAAC
>NC_090735.1:82826809-82834309 GCF_036898095.1 Palaemon carinicauda | reverse complement strand
ATATATATATATATATATATATATATATATATATATATATATATATATATATATATATATACATATATATATATTCATATACTTATATATACACACTTATATATATATATATATATATATATATATATATATATATGTATATATATATATATATATATATATATATATGTATATATATATATATATATATATATATATATATATTATATATATATATATATATATATATATATATATATATATATATTCTTATAAAGCTGGTGTAGTGTAGAGTAAATACAGTTTAATAATGATTTTATTTATACTTTATTTGTGCATTGTAGATTCAAGCTTATTATGTAAATTACGTAAGACTTTTGTAGTTAATTTTATTGTATTCATTATTCAAGTTAGTATATGTAAATTCAGAAGATTTTCAAGAATTACCTTTTCATATCACATATTTTGTTACGAAGTCTTACGTAATCTGTTTAGGAGTGTCATGTGATTATACACGACACGAATATAGGCTTTTGTAATGTTTTTTATATTTTATGAGTATTGTGTCATGTTTGTGAGAGAATATTCAGTGTACCTGGTGCTTTTGAAAATTTGCGAAAAACCTAGTGAGAGGATGTTATCTTTTTTTTTTCTTATTCTGGGACAAAGGGTGGACGGAGCTAGCTGACTGAGAGAATCGTCTGGTGTGCCGTGAGTACACGTTCGAGAGAGTGATACTTGGTATTTCTGATGGTTTCACCCGGCCCCACACGCTTCCCAGATCTCTGCAAAGATTTTGGAAGTAGCTAGGTTTCATATATAAAGGCGACACAAGGGTTATATAGACAGATAGAGATTTCCAGCCTTAAATTCGCCATCTCCTCTCTTTCTCACACATGCATGCAGCTCAGAGTACTGTTTTGAAAGTGTTCAGTATCTATAGTGTGTCCTCTCCAAAGTGATTTTGTGCCCCCGCTTTTAACTTGTGTAGTTGGTACTTATAAAAATTCTCTTAGAGGTTTTGTAAACGGCCCTGTAGGAAGGTTAGGTATTTGTATTGTGATTTGGTTATGTATTTTTGATTAAGTGTCTAACTAAAATTTTTTACTCAGATTTCATTTCAAGTGAAACAAGTTATTGTATGATTTTCGTAAGTGTTACTTTCTTTTGCTTAGTCTAAGGATTATTCAGATTTAACACTTAAAGCCAAGTCATTATATAATTTTCAGATAGTAAAATTATTGTCTTAATCTAAGTTTAGCTTAGATTTAACATTTCGAGTGATTTATTTTGTTATTATGTAAACTATTTTCAAAGTGTAATTTATATAGAATGTATTCATTTTTGTAAAGATTGTATTATTCCAATTACCATTGTTTAGAATAGTTACACTCGTATCCTATTAATGAACCGTAGTAAGTTTATTTGTATTAATAATTATCCAGTTTAGTTTTGAGTGTACTTGAGAGACCTTTGGATATTCAGTGTTTTATATATTACTGTCTGGGAGTTATTTAACTGTCTCAGAATTCGTGTATTAATATTCTAAAGTGTAACAGTTTTAATGTAAAAGCAAACAAGTGAGTTTGGAATTTGGGGGGTTGATTAACTTGCCAGCCGTAGTATATATTATATTATATTTTTGGTTCCCAGTCACGAACCATAGTATGATATATTTTTGGTGACCATACCCTTGGGATCGAGCGAATCTGCTTTAAATATTGGTGATAACAGGGCTATGTTTTGATTAAAGGTTTGAATAGTACAGTGTTAATAAGATTTTGTGTATGGTTTGGATATATTTTTGGAAATGAATTTAATATTTTTCAATTACAAGATAGCACAGTTTAATATCCAAGAGTTTCTGAATAACCCAAGTGTTTAGGAATTGTCAGAAGCTAATGTAACTAAAGCTCAGTGGCTCTCTATCTTAATGGCATATGATGGCCATGCAACGAGTGGGATGATTAAAGCACAAATCTAGTGTCTAGCCTCAGAAGCATTGATAAATTCATGTAAGTTGTAAGAAAAAAATATTGTAGCAGCTCGTGAACTGTTGGAGGAGGCTGATGAAGAATTTTTACCAAAGCAAAAACCAGTTGACCCACAAACTGAAGGCATGAAAGCCGATAGGGTTGGAGAGCCTGAGATTCAACGAATTGAAGCAGAGGAAAATTTGCTTAAGTTGACGATGATAGCAAGACCAGAAGTAGATGAACGAAAAGAAACCCGAGAGATCACAAGACATGTGAGAGAGATGGAAGCAAAGGAAATCACAAGACGAGAAGAAAAAGAGAAAAGACAGGAAAAAAAAAAGAGAAGGAAGAAGCGAGATATGCGCTGGAGTTTGAGCTGTTGAACGCCCGTGCACATTTGACAACACAGACCGAGGGATCCCCCGTTAAGCATGATCGAGTGTGTTGGAAGCCCAGATGTTAATTTGAAGGTTCACAGAAGACTCCAGATTAGTTCTTCAATCATTTTGAAACGGTATGTGTAATTGGAGTATGTGAATTTTGGGAAGGGCCGCAGTGCTTACTTATCCTTATCTCAGGACCAGAGGATGATGTATCAAGAAGTGAAGAGAAGCGTGCTGCAAGTGTACCAAATGACCCTTGAATATTATAATGAAAGATACCGAAGATTGAGGAAGGACGAGAAAAAGAATTTCCTGGATTACACTCATAAGGTACGACGATGTTTTAAGAGATGAACAGAGGCTGCTAATGTAAAGGAGATGGCTGATTTGGAGAAATTGATAATACTAGAACAGTATCTACGAGGAATTCCTGAACACATTCAAACGTATTTGAGAAAGAGAGAGGTGAAAAAACTTGATAAAGCCATTTCGCTGACTGAAGATTACAGTATTATCAATCGTAAACCCTCCTCCAACATGAAGTTTCAACAGTCGTTCCGACCATTCACCTAACCATGGAAACCAGTTTAGTAATAAGTACGGAACCAGCTCAACAGTTACAACGGAAGTAGCACTGGTACCGTCCCTAAGCAGAATACGATAGTACAACAGAAACAAATGTCGAATCGTCCTTCTTCAAGTTTCGTGAAAGATGTGCAGAAGGTTAATATTGTCTGTTTTAAGTATGGTAAGGTAAGTCATATCAGTTTAGAAACATTGGTCAAACCAACCGAAAGCAGTGCGCCAAGTGATTAGGGATAATTCGACTTCACAGAATACAAAGACGAAGATTGATTGATTGATTTAAAGTTTTCAGGCATCCTGACATCTAAGGTCATTGCAAAGACGAAGAAGCAATCAGGAGAGGAAGGAGAGGAAATTAAACCAGCCAACATATACACGACAAACAGGATGAATCCAAACAGCGTGGATGCCTTTAAACCATATATTTATGAAGGTATGTTAGCAGCAATAGACAAGAGTGAGCGAACCCCGGTCAGGATATTGCGCGACACATGTTGTAACCATAGTGTGGTGGTATGAGGAGTACACCCGTTGGTGGATCATTCTCATCCAGGACACTCGGTTATTTTGAAAGGAATAGGTGAGGAGGTCACCCCTATTTGCCGCTTGAAACTGTTATGCGAGTTGTTGAGAGGTAATTTTCACTTTGCGGTAAAGGATTCCTTGGCTGTCAAAGGACTAGATGCCGTGCTGGAAAATGAGGTTGGTGGAGCGCCGTTCGTGCCTTGTCCCATTATAATGGAAAAACCTTTGAAGTATAGTCCTACGACTGAACCCAAGAAGGACTACCCGTATCTGTTTTCTAGTTGTGTTACGACTAGGAGTATGAAGAAGACAGTGGCTGCTGAAAAAGAAGGGAAGAAATTTAACCCTGGGTTGGTTAAGTTCCAAAGTCGGTACGCCATTACCAATGTGGTACCATAAATGAGACCTCAACTTTCGGACCATATAACTTCCTTATTGATAAATATATTTCAAATCCTTAAGTTTCTTATTTAACAATATTCATTCCTCAATATTATGTTAAGAGTAAATTAAAAACCAATCATTTTAAATATTTAATTTGGACAATTTAGAAAAATAAGTATATAAAAATATAAATATATAGAAAATAATCTGTAGAAAATATTTACATTATACATAAGTAACTTTGGAGAACTGCATGTTAAAGTTGAATGGCATAGCAGCATTCATGCCAATTTTCAAGGTCCTAGGCTGAAAAACACCAAATCTGTGACAAGGTGAAAATGGCCACTGGCGTGGCACTCAATGAAGGCACTGGGGTGGCATTCATTGAAGGCACTGGCGTGGCACTTGTTGAAGGCAGTGGGGTAGCACTTGAAAAAGGCACTGGGGTGGCACTTGAAAAAGGCACTGGGGTGGCAACACTCTAGTGGCACATTGGTGAAGATGGGGACCTTCCCTGATGGGCTCCTGAAGAGGTCAAAGTCATGGGAGGGTCATCTACTTCGTTATTGTCACCATCGTCGCATGGTACAGGCATCTTAACATTCTTCATAGGGAATTGAATCCTCTTCTTGCTTTGAAAATGAGAAGAAAGGTGAAATGGAGGCTCACTTTCCGAAGAGGTGCTAGATGGGGTCGAATAGGAGAGTGCCGAGTGGAAAATATTGCTTACACTTCCCTGGTCGATGGTGTCCACCTGAGGTACGTCACCATATTTCTGACAAAAACACGTGTCATCAGCACACTCAATATTATTAAAATCACTACGAGATTCCAAAATCTCGTCGAGTCTTTACTCAGAAGGGAATTTCTTCTGCATTTTGCCAACCTGAAAAGTTGGATTCTTTATTTTTTTAGTTTTCCCCCTCTATACTTGAACATCCGGCAGCCTAGCACAAAGATAGCAACATCACTGCATAGCGACACTATGCACCAATGTTCAGTGAAAATCTCTTTAACTTTCATTAATATCACTCTGAAATATTTAGCAAAATATAAAAGCATACGAAATTGAAATTTCATCACAGTTTAGTAGTGTGGTACCAAAATTGAGACCAAAAAAAATTTGAAGAGCTACATCTCTGCGAGTATCTGAAGCTCCGACTTGTGCGTTCTACCCCTGTTGTATCATAACAAAGTCTTATGCGGTGCACCTCGAGAACGACGCCACAGACAAAGCAACAGGATGAAACCTGGGAAAAATATCTTTGCGCCTCTGCCTGGTTCCAAATTTGGGGCCTGTTAACTTACCCAGGGTTAAGAAGTAATGAACTTAGAGGATTTGTTTCCGAACATGAGGATTCCCTGGATGATATGCAAGAAGAGAACTCCCGAGTAGGCCCGAGCGAAGAGGAACAACAGACGATTGGGCAAGAGGACAAAGAAGAAATGGACTTAGAAGTAATAGAAAATTCAATGTTAGATGTAGGACAAGTGAGTAGGAAAAGGCTGATAGGATTTCAACGGAAGGATGTAACGTTAACAGAGTTATTGTACCGTGTTGTGGACGAGACGGAGGCACAGCATTCTCTGACCAGGTTGCTTATAAGGAGGCATAGACCCACTGATATCCCTGGAAATTCTGAATGGGAGATATATTAGCAGATATCAATTCCTGCACCGTTGAGAAGACAGGTGATTGCTGTCTCGCACAAAACGGGGCATATGGGGATAAGGAAGACGATAGAGAAGATAATGAAGCACTTTTTCTGGCCTGGCATGCAGAAGGACGTGAGCCAGTTTTGTTGTGCATGTCACGAATGTCAAATGGCTGGAAAGTCGAACGAGAACATTAAGAAAGCTCCTCTACACCCGATAGAAGTGAGAGGAGAACCATTCAGCAAGGTAATGATCGACATTGTAGGACCTTTACCAAGTACGAAAAAAGGTCACGAAAATATGTTGAGCTACTAGACTTTTTAAATTGTTGGGTGTGAAACAACAACTATAAAAAGCTTATCATCCTGAGACCCAAGGTATATTAGAGAGGTTTCATCAAACTTTGAAAAGTATGTTAACAAAATTCTGCAACAAAACAGAGAATGAATGGGACATCAGACTACCGTTGATGTTATTTGAGGTACGTGATGCTTATCAAGAAAGCATGGGATGTAGCCCGAATGAAATGGTATTTGGACGAGAAGTACGAGGACGGATTAAAATGTTGACAGAAAAATATAAGGATCGAGAGGAAACTGATGGTGAAAAGTCAAGAATTTGAGGAATAGGATTGCCGAGATAAGGAAATTTTCTATAGAAAACCTCAAGATAAGTCAAGGAAAAATGAAGAAAAGACTCTATTTGGAAAGTAAGGACAGACAGTTTTCAATAGGACAACAGGTATTAGTTTTCCTGCCAATGAGGAGAATCCCAATCATTAACAAGTTTCAAAAACCATTCAAGATTCTGGAGAAGATCAATGACCTGACGTATGTTATCGAAACCCTAGGACGAAGGAAGAGTCAAAAGTAAGTACACGTCTACCTAATAATCTGTAGAAAATATTTACCCTAATTGAGCGAAAACGATACCGAAGCTTCACAAACACGTATGATGCAAACCATACCATCCATGTAAGACGATGACGAATATGAGGTGGGGGCAGTAAGCAAAGTGAATAATTAGTCTATCATTCGGAATTTGGGAGAGAAATTAACTCCTTTGGACCAGGAGCAACAAGAGGAATTAAGCGGATTAATTAGAAGTTTCCCTGAAATTGTCTCGGACGTCCCAAAATGAACCAACCTGACGAAGCATGAGATACATCTTAAAACAACGGAAGGACCATTTAAACAACGCGCCTATCGACTATTGCCATATCACCGAAAAATCATGAGAAAAGAAGTGGACTACTTGTTACAGTTCTCCATGCTTGCTCGTGAAAAAACCGGACGGATCTTTTAGGATGTGTACTGACTACCGAAAGTTAAACTCGATAAGTGTGGCCAATAATTATTCATTGCCACACATCGACCAACTACTCGACAATATCGGACAAGTGAGGTTCGGCTTATTAAAGGGTTACCATCAAATTGCTTTGGACGACAACGCAAAATTGTTATCAGCTTTTATAAGCCCGTTTGGGTTATATCAATACACTGTCATGCCATTTTGTCTAATGAATGCCCTCGCTACTTTTCAACGAGTGATAGATAACCTTCTAGGATAAATAGAAGGAGTAGCATTTATCTTGACGATATTGTGGTACATTCATCAACCTGGGAAGAATATGTCCGAATCCTGAAGAAGATATTTCAAAGGCTGCGAGGAGCATACCTGATGATCAACCCAGAGAAGAGCGAATTTGGAGAGGCAACAGTTTGGTACTTGGATTTGAAGTAGGAACAGGACAAATCGGCCCAGTAGCCGCTAACGTAGAAGGAATAAGGAAAGCATCACCCACCACAACGAGGAAGCAATTACAACGCTTTTTAGGGATGGCAGGATTCTACCCACATCTTTACCCGAACTTTTCAGCTGTAGTCGCTCCCTTGATGAATTTGACTAGCCCCCCCAAAAAATTTGTATGGACTAGCGAGAGCCAAGAATCCTTAGACAGGATAAAGGCCATATTAACTACGAAACCGATACCTCAACCACCTGATTTCAAC
>NC_090735.1:82811809-82821809 GCF_036898095.1 Palaemon carinicauda | reverse complement strand
TTCTCCACGTCCTTTTTGCTTGTGGGAGCTGATGTTAGGATGCTCCCTAGGTAGGAGAACTGGTCCACCTGTTCTAACGGTTGGTCATTCACTGTGGTATTGAAGTTGGGGAGCATCAGTCCTAGTGGATGTTGGACGAGGGTCTTGGTTTTGTCTGAGTTGACTTGCATCCCAAAACGTTCGTAGGCAGAGTTGTATGCATCAGCTAACGACTGCAGGTCCTCTGCCGTCTGACCTGGGGTGGCATTGTCGTCAGCATACTGCAGTTCTCGCACTGCACACAAGGTGGTCTTGGTTCTGGCGCGGAGTCTAGCGAGGTTGAAAGCGCCTCCATCCATGCGGAAACGTAGGTCGACTGAGGGTGTGTCTGGGGGAATCTCGTTGAGCATTGCTGCGGTGTATAGCGAGAAACACGTCGGGGCCAGAACACAGCCCTGCTTCAGGCCGCCGTTGATGGGGAATGGGTCTGAAAGAGAGTTCTGGTGGCAGATTCTCCCAACCATTCCGTCATGGAGGGCACGCACCAGCTTGACAAAATCGGGTGGGCAGCCATATCTTTTGAGGACAGCCCACATGGCAGGTCTAGGTACTTTGTCGAAGGCCTTTTTCAAATCCCAGAAGATGAACATTATGAGCTGTTGTTGTTCGAGGCTCTTCTCTTGTAGTTGTCGCGCACAGAAGATCATGTCTATGGTCCCGCGGGAAGGTCGAAAGCCGCACTGGGACTCTGGCAGGACGTCTTCTGCGAGAATAAGGAGGCGGTCAAGGAGAATCCGAGCGAAAATCTTACTCGCGATGCTTAGTAGTGATATTCCCCGGTAGTTGTTACAGTTCTCCCTGTCTCCCTTCTTGAAGATGGTAGTGATGTTTGCATCGCAGAAGTCACTGGGGGGGGGGGGGGGGTCTTGGTTTCCCATATTTTCAGTATAAGGAGCATCAAACGGTTCCTCAAGCCGGGGCCACCGTGAGTGAGGAGCTCCAACGGGATGTTGTCTGGCCCTGGGGCTTTGCCGGGCTTGATGCGCTGCAGGGCCTTGTTGAAGTCATGGATGGAGGGTGGTAGTGCCATCCAGTGACGGACGGGATGCTGCGGGGTCATTCGCAGGAGATCGTCTGGGGTGTCTGCTTGGTCATTGAGGAGGTTCTCAAAGTGAGACCTCCACCTGGCCAGGATGCCCTCGCTGTCGGTGATGGTCGTGGCCCCATCCGCGTCCTTCAGGCTGCCCACTGATGACCGTGTGGGACCGAATATTTCTTTTGTTGCTGCATAGAAGCTGCGCAGGTCACGTTGGTCAGCGAAACTCTGTATTTCTGCAGCTTTTCTTTGCCACCAGGTGTTCTGGGCTTCACGGATACCTCTTTGGCAACCAGCTTCAGCCACCTTGTGAGCACATTTGTTAGCTGCTGTTGGTTGGTTTTCCAAAGTCAGGTGTGCTTGTCGTTTGGTTTCAATGAGAAGAGAGATGGTAGCATCATTCTCATCAAACCAATCCTGCCGTTTCTTGGTGGTGAAGCCTAGTGTTTCCTCCGCGGCACGGGCCATGGCGTTTCTGAGGGTGGTCCAGTGGTGCTCGACAGTGGCCTGACCCACAGGGTCTGCGAGGTATTGTTCGCAGGCCTCCTTGTAGTTCTGTGCCACCTGTGGGTTGCGGAGCTTACTACAATCAAAGCGTTGGTGTGGTACGCTGTCAGGTGCCCTTCTGGGTGGTCGTAGGGTTGTCACGGAGAGTCGGGAGATGAGGAGTCTGTGGTCTGTCCAGCAGTCGTCCGCTCCGGGCATGGATCGGGTGATGCGGACGTCTCCTCGGTCTCTGGCTCTGGTCAGGACGTAGTCCAGGGTGTGCCAGTGTTTAGACCGTGGGTGTCTCCATGTGGTCTTTTGTTGCTTTGGTAACTGGAAGATGGTGTTGGTTACCACAAGTTGGTGTTCTGCACACAGACCCAGTAGGAGTTGGCCATTAGCGTTGCAATTTCCAATGCCATGGCGGCCGATGATTCCCTCCCACAGGCGATGGTCTTTGCCTACTCGGGCATTAAAGTCGCCAAGCACAACGAGCTTGTCATTGGCGGGCACTGCCTGGATGGTGCGGTCGAGCTGGGTGTAGAAGGCCGCTTTGTTATCATCGGTTGAGGTCATAGTCGGGGCGTAGACAGAGATCAGGGTGAGATGTCTGTCCCGCGTGATGGGGATGCAGACAGTCATCAGGCGCTCACTGATGGCCTTGGGAGCGAGGTTGTGCTGCTGCACTAGCTGGGAACGGATGGCGAAGCCGACACCATGGATGCGAGGCTCCTCTAGGGCCTTGCCTTTCCAGAAGATGGTGTAGCCTGTTCCACCTTCCCTGATGTTGCCCTCTTCGGGTAGTCTGGTCTCGCTAAGAGCCGCCACATCAACATTGAAGCGGGCTAGCTCCTTGCAGACGAGGGCTGTACGTCGTTCAGGGCGGTTGGTGTTCGTCACGTCTTGGAGGGTGCGGATATTCCACGCACCTAGGGTTAGTATTTTTTCTTGTTATTTCGACCGCATTAGTGGGATGTCCGCTAGCCGCGGTGAGCTGACCAGACGGGTTTGCCGTGTCCGATGTTTACCCCACCTTTTCTAGGGGCCTCCCCATGTGGGGTGGGCTGCGGTGTCCTCAATAGGCCAGCCCAGTCACGGGTCCAGCTGCCGAACTCTGGTGTCACGGCACCGTTACCAGAGAGCGACTGAATCTTAGACTCGCCGCCTGAGTGCAGTCGCGGGCTAAGGGCTTCCAGCTATCCAGGCCTGCCCCCTTCACCCACAGTGCTGTTGCCTCAGGACTTGCTGGTGGTGGTGATGATGATGATGGTGAGAAAGAGATGAAGAAGGGTGGAGGAAACGACAGAATGCCAGTAGCTAGGTATATTGTTTTGGGTGGTCGTGGCTTTGCAATGGCCACGCACACACACTTGGCCCACATCATTTTCACCGCGGCTCAAGTTACATGTGGTGTATTGCGGGTTTTCCTTGTCACAGTCCTACACAGAATATTATCTTTGATCATATAATTCTGCTGCTTATACTTTATATATCCCTTTTCCTTATGATTGCCTTTCAAAGCATTTATAATTGTTTCTATTTTCTGATCTTTTCTTTGCTCAGTCTGTAACAATTCAGCGCTCCAGCCTAAATCTTCTTGTTCAGATATCGTTTTAACAATAGGCATGGATGTTGATATATCTATTAATTCAGCTAATGGCTCCGTACAAGATGACACGGGGTTGCGTGATAATGCATCAGCAATGATATTTGCTTTCCCATGTAAATACCCGATTCTTGCGCCAAAATCTTGAATGATCAAATGCCACCGAGTTCGTTTAGGGCTGTGTTTGAAGCCTTTAAAGAACTCTGTTAGTGGTTTATGGTCAGTAAGAACCTTAACGGGATAACCGTAAATTATGAACTTAAAATGCACTAGTGAATTAACAATAGCTAGCCCTTCCTTGTCTATTACTGCACACTTACTTTCGGAAGTTCTCAATTTTCGAGAATAGAAAGCTATCGGGAAAAATTGTTTATCATATTTCTGAAGCAATACCCCTCCTACTCCAAAGTCTGAGGCGTCTGTTGCAATGAAGAATTCCTTACCGAAGTCAGGAAATTTTAAGATAGGAGAACTACACAGTTCATCTTTCAAGGTATTAAACGCCTGTTGATGTTGCTCAGACCATATGAAATCTACGCCCTTCTTCGTAAGATCAGTTAAAGGAGCGACTATTATTGAATAGTTGCGTATAAAACGCCTGTAATATCCACTACAACCCAGAAATTGCTGTATTCCCTTGACATTAGTAGGTATGGGAAAATTATGTATAGCCGACACCTTATCATGGACTACTTTAAGACCTTGGCTTGACACCATGAAACCCAAATGTATTAATTCTGTTTTGAAAAATTCACACTTACTAATCTTTACCCTTAAGTTATGTTGTCTTAATCTCTGTAGTACTAGTTCTAACTTACGTAGATGTTCTTCTAAGGTGTTGGAAAAGATTACAAGATCATCCATATAGGCATGCAATATATCCCCTAACAAGTCTCCAAACACTATGTAATCATTCTTGTAAATGTTATAGGAGCACAACGTAAACCAAAAGGCATCCGTAAAAATTCATAATGTCCCCTGGCTGTGCTGAAGGCTGTGTATGGGATACTATCTTCTTCTAATGATATCTGGTGAAAGCCTTTAAGTAAGTCCAAACTGGTAAAATATTTATTCTGACCTAACAAAGACAAAATATCGTCAGTACTTGGCACTGGGAATCGATCAGGGATCGTCTCCTCGTTTAGACGACGGAAGTCGACTCAGATACGCCATGTTCGATCTTTTTTCGGTACAACTATTAAACGAAAATTATAAGGGCTGTTTGATTTCCTAGTGACTCCTTCTTCTAGCATTTTACCTACTTCATCATTTATTTCATTCTGGAATTTCATAGGGAGTCTGTACGAGGGTACATAGATAATTTTTTGCTTGTCCTTTAACCTTATTTGATGCTAGATCACATCTGTTTTTCCTAAGGATCCATCTGTAGTGGAAAAACATCATGATATTTAGTTAAAAGTCCAAAAATTTTCTGCTGAATTTCTTCGTCTTGAATGTCTTTATTGATTTTATTATTTTTAATAGATCGCAAAAGGGATTCATCCGCAACTGATTGAGAGTGATTGATCTCAGCAACGGTAAGAATACGATGTTTAAAAACTTCTACATCGAAGATATGTTGATTTTTGTGAATTACTAAAGTGTTGTTTAAATGATTACAGACTTCAATATTACATTGTTGATGTGAGCCTACTGTATAAATAGCTTGTGTGACAGACAATCCGTTAGTTTTCAAAGTGTCGGAAAGGATTAATATTTCAGATCCCGGTAATGTTTTCTTTATTAGCACTATTAAATTCGAAGGTACGTTTGGCTCGATAGATTGCGTGCAAGCTGATATTACGGGTGAACGAGAATTCTGCTGGGTCGCGTATATTATTTCTTTATTAGTGAGACAAGTTATTGGTTCTTCAACGTACGTTACGGTTACATTTGTCGTCTCCTTTTTATCCAAAACTGATTTTAAAGTATTAGAAGACTTATAGAATTTCCCTTTGATATACACGCCGTGCTTGGCAGGGGCTAAGATAATGTTTTGATTTCCCATAGATGGGTATCCTATAATTGCAGCTGGATACATATCAATGTTTTGTACAACAACAAATGTGTCGGCAAACGTGCGTTTACCGACTTTGAATTGAACATGAGTTATGCCTATGACATTTAATTCATTATTTCCTATACCCGAGTCTAACTCCGGATTTTTCAATCGGAAAGTTCGAAAACAACAAATGATGTGGCTTCAAATCCATGATATTACGTGGACTACCAGAGTCAAAAAATAACGTAAAGGATTTGTGTTCTAAATTTACAGCATATAAGGTCGGTCGTAACTCATTTTGGCTTATTATCGTATGAATTCGTTGCAAATCTACGGGAGCATGCACTGTTTTATTTAATACGGCCATGTGTTTCATAGGAAAATCTATTGTCTCACAATTATCTGATAAAACATTAAATTGATTATTCAATACTATTGATGTTGACATGAATGACCTTGACCCAACATCACTCTCTTCCCCTCTGGAGTTAACTATGTGGTATTTGCTTGCTCTGCACATTCTGAAAATTAGTCTGACCTTGCGAGGTCTGGTTTGACGACCCAGGCTCAGCGATATTTGAAGAAGTGTTTGTTTGTTTTGGACTCTGAACTGCATTGACATTTGGTTGTTTCTTCTTATTGTTAAAATGAGGATTTTTCTTTTTATTTCCATATGGAACTGACTGTGGAATTGACTGTGTATTTCTGGGATATTGTTGTGTCTTACGCGAGTAACATTGACTATATGAATGCGTTGCAGTGTTGTGAACTGAGCAAAATTTCGTTCTGCAGTCTGCGCTTAAGTGACCTTGACGTTTGCAGTTATAACACGTCATTCCCGCTACTGGACTGCTAACTACGTTCACTGTTTGTGGCTTTGTTTCATTCTTTGCAAAAACTTGAGTTAACACGGGATCGAGATCTGGACACTTAGACATATGTTTCTTTATCTGTTTATAGACATCCAATTCCGTACTTGCAGGCGTTAACTTCTTATCAAAACACCGCACTAAAGCTTCAGGCAACATAAGTGTCATGCAAGTTAAATACATTAATCGTAAAAAATCTTTCACGGAGATGTTATCGTTAGTAACCCAAGTGGAATGACCTAAAATGTCCTGATATTCGTTAAGCCTATCAGCTATGAGAGCTGCTCTCTCAATAACATTAAGCCGATTCATAGTGGCTTGATTAAGTGTATTTCGTAACGTTAATACTACATCCAAGGCTTCCTCACCCCCATAGATCGCGCGTAACCTAACTTTGAAATCATCCCAAGTAACTGCTTCTTGAAATGAAACACCTCTTAAATACGCACTCGCATCCCCCTTAGAAAAATCTATAAAACTTTTAGCTTCTTGTAATTGTACAAAAGGGTCTACGATTTGTTTGGCATTTAAATGGGCATCGACGGATGAAAGACATGACTCCACATTTTGTGGCAAGAACCCATTGACTCGACCCTGAAAAGGAAGGATTGCTGACCTGGCATTTACAAGCGTCACAATTGGAGGAGGATTAGTCTGGCCTACGCCACTAGGTCCAGGGGTGGGGCTCACAGGGGGAGTCACGATTGCTGTATTTCTTTTCCTATCTCTTCGACCCCTTGCAATTCTATCAAAATATCTATATGAATACAGACGTCCACTGCGTAAACGCATATGTATAATAAAATTCCCCAAACAATGTTACTAATCCCAAGACATTTCCCGAGAATTTCTGAAAGAAAACCGAACACAAAGATATTTCCTGTAAATTTCTGAAAGAAAAAGGAATTAGCACAAAGAGAGAAAAAGTTCTAGATGAGAATTCAGAGTTGAACACAGTTTCCTTTAATGAAAGGAAAATAAAAGATTAGCAAACCACTCACCCCAGTAATAATCGACTAACGACTCGTGATAACTACACTTCACTGCCAAAACTAGAATGAATTCAAAAATTTGTACTTAGCTTATATATGGTTCTGTGTGATGTCGACACATCCCCTCTCTCTCTCTTGATGTTTTGTTAGCGATGTATCGTTCGAGTTTCCGTTGAATGTCGTGCTCCCTAGATATGTTTTGTAAGCGTTGAACGTCAGTCCTTGGGTTTCCTAGGATGTTGATTGAAGATCCAGTTCATCAGTTTGTATGTATAATATTCATTAAATGTTATATATTTCGATGGGCTATGTTACTTAGTCAAAATTGTAGATACATGTAGATAACGTTGAGTTCTTGAAGATCTTTCTCTGGTTTTCACAGCTTTATTTTGATGTCTCGAAGATCTTCCTCTAATTCTTAGAGTTTATTATTATAATTACTTGAAGATCTTTCTCTGATTCGTAGAGTTTAACCGCTGCCACCATTTATTAGTGTGCTACTTTTATAAGCACACATTGAGTATGTGTTGTTTAAGATGTTAAGTTTGGATAACGAAGTTCATCTTATTAGCTTTAAAAGTATTTATTCTCTAAAAACAACAGAGTTAAACATCTCCATCATAGGAGTGGAGCTGGTTTGGTCGGATGACCAATTCAGGTGAAGTATAGATATGAACTGATTAAATTATCGATATCACAGATATCGTATGCTTAGTTGACGTAGCATTTAAACACAATGTGGAAACTGTTACATTCTTTCTCGGAAGACACCTGCATCTGGTGACGTCACAATCTTTCACACACTGATGCATTGGTGTTGATGTTTAAGAAAAATGTTACATTGCCGAGGCTGCATAGTGCATCCTGTAAATGATTTTACGTGACTACAGCAAATCTCACACTAGCATCTTCATCCAAAATGACATATTACGTCATGTGTTTTAAACATGTAATAACAACTATTTCATTTATTACATATACATATATATATATATATATATATATATATATATATATATATATATATTTATATATATATATATATATATATATATATATATATATATATATATATATATATATATATATATATATATATATATATATATATATATATATATATATACGTATGTATATATATACTGTATATATATATATATATATATATATATATATATATATATATATATATATATATATATATATGTATATATATATATATATATATATATATATATATATATATATATATATATATATATATATATATATATATATATATATATTTGCATATATATATATGTGTGTGTGTGTCTGTGTTTGTGTTTGCATGTGTATGTTAGTTTTTGTGTGTATCCATGTATGTATATAGGTACAAAGATGGCTTAGAAAGACAATACGCAAGCAGAAGTGTAAGGCATGTTTGAGTCTTTAGTCCTGCAGTGGTTAGCAATGGTTTAAAATGATGATATAATATATATGTACATATATGTCTTATTTATAACTGTAATCGAACAGTTTAACATGTTTTTTCAAAAAGGCCCATAAAAGAAACACAGGATATATGAATAAATCACACTATATTTCGGTTAATAAACATCGACCCTCTTCAGGATGTAAAGTAAAAGTGAGAATTACAGTGGAGAGTGACGGTTTATATATGAAAGCAAAAGGGTGTGTTCAATTGTTCTATAGTTGTTATAATTGCTGGAAGGATTAGCCAAATTTAATTACATCGAGGTGCGTGTTCTTATTGTTGAGCCGCTTGGAGGAAGTCTTGACCTCTGATGCATGTCTGGTGGTCGGTCTCCGTGGATTATCTTCTTAATGATAGGGTTAAGAAGAGTATTGTCCACTGTGTCAGCTTTCCATTGGCCCCCAGATAGGTTCATTGTGTTTGATTGATTTATGATGGCTGATTCCAGGATTTTCCTTCTGTACGGACAGGTACTCTTAAAAAGCAAAGACGACTCACTCCAGTTAATCTGGTGCCCTAAATCCCTAAGGTGAATGAAAATCCCCGAGTTTTCATACCCATATCTAACAGATCTTTTGTGTTCGGATAATCTTTGAGATAGCGAACGGCCAGTTTGCCCAACGTACACTTTTTCACAATCCCTACATGGTACTTTGTAAACGCCAGATTCTATTTTTCTTTTATTTTGATAAACATTAATAAGGGCGCTTCCTATGGTCTTTGAGAATCTGTTCCCCAGCCTACCTAAATAAAGAATTTGAAATCATCCGTAAACAACTCGCCCAGCTATTCTACCCGACGTATGTCATAGAAAAGGCCATCAACAAAGCCAACACGATATATTATAAAGATCATGATGTTACTAACCAAAGAGATTTTAAAAATAAGATAAAACTCCCATATGTAGAAGGTATTGAAAATATAACAAATCATATAAAAACTGAGAACCCCTTTGTTTTTTTCATATCCAAAGACCATAGGAAGCGCCCTTATTAATGTTTATCAAAATAAAAGAAAAATAGAATCTGGCGTTTACAAAGTACCATGTAGGGATTGTGAAAAAGTGTACGTTGGGCAAACTGGCCGTTCGCTATCTCAAAGATTATCCGAACACAAAAGATCTGTTAGATATGGGCATGAAAACTCGGGGATTTTCATTCACCTTTTTCATTCACCTTACCTGTCCGTACAGAAGGAAAATCCTGGAATAAGCCATCATAAATCAATCAAACACAATGAACCTATCTGGGGGCCAATGGAAAGCTGACACAGTGGACAATACTCTTCTCAACCCTATCATTAAGAAGATAATCCACCGAGACCGACCACCAGACATGCATCAGAGGTCAAGACTTCCTCCAAGCGGCTCAACAATAAGAACACGCACCTGGATGTAATTAAATTTGGCTAATCCTTCCAGCAATTATAACAACTATAGAATAATTGAACACACCCTTTTGCTTTCATATATAAACCGTCACTCTCCACTGTAA
>NC_090735.1:82794309-82806809 GCF_036898095.1 Palaemon carinicauda | reverse complement strand
ACGACTTCCCATATCAAACAATAATGCCATTGGCTTCAGCTTGCATGCATGTTGCAGAATTATGAAAAACAAACTGTCATTGGCTTCAGCTTGGATGCATATTGTAGAATTATGAAAAAAAAAATCACTGTAAGGGCTCAACACCAATGCGTATGTGAAATTATTAAGTATAACATGAAATATATAAATAACAGTTCTACTGTCTGTTTCCTCCCGAGATGACTCAATAGCAGATATTTCCTGTTTCTGAACTACATGACCATTATGAGATATTAGACTGTAATCCTTCCAATCAACTATGATGTTCTTACCCTTCAGTCTACTTACAACAGCATAACTTTTCCAAATTTTCAACATGATGCTGAACAACTGAGCAGTTTTTGTCGTCCTTATTAAAAAAAAAAAAGAAAAAAAAAATAAAGTCTACAGGGATCCTTATGTTTATCCTTTCCAGAATGCGCTTTCTACTTGATACAAATCATCGTCTTTCGTGGCTCTTCGGTGATTCTTGTAAGTACATGTCAGTTGAAAAGATAACATTTTTATTTTGTAAACAAAGTTGGTCAAGCCATTTTAAGGTAAGAGTCTTTAAATGTAGGTGGAATAGCTTTTAGCAAATTAAGAAATGTATTGTCTATAACACAAAGAATTCATCTGGAAATTGGCACGGCCTTCATCTCTTTACAAATAATTCACAAGAGCTGCTTTATTGCTATTTAAGAGAAACCCATCTGGGGTCCCAATGGCATGAAGGATGGAAGTGATAGAATATGCCACGAGTTCCTCGAGGCTAAATAGTGTAGATAGTTGTTGAGACTTATTCAGAATCTGGAAAGCAATTTCACCTTGTTCTTGATATCTTATTACATTTTCTTGTGATGTGATCAGTTTTACTTGCTCTTTGTCTGTTCCATTGTCTTAAGTTTTAATCTAGGAATTTGATCATCTGCTCCTGATGTTCATCGTTCATATAGCCTTGCTTGCATGAATGCAATTTTGGGTCAATTTTCATCTTCTATGGTATTAACCATGTTATCAGTGGTCAGAGATGTAGTAAGATTATTTAGAGCTCTGCATTCACTTCAGTGTCTTGTTGTGTATATGTAAGGGGACCGTCCGCCATGTCCCGCCATTTTTTTCTAATGATCCAAAATATACTATTTCCATATATTTTTTAGACATATATGATACCTTCATCATATAAAAATTTCAAGTCATTTGATCTAAAACTCTTTGATTTATTAGCAAAAATCATGATTAAAAAAAAATTATGTACATTTTTCCCCACTAATACAACACCATTTGTATTGAATCTAATACCATAAAAACTCATTATCAACCGAACAATTCTGTCAACCGGAATTTTGATTTTCCATTTTTTTTTTTACGAATAATTATTTTCTTTCTCGTCTAGACGCAAAATAATCGTGAAAAAAGAAAGTAAATATAAAATAAAAATTCTGCTTGACAGAATTGTGGAATTTTTATTCTTCTTTTCAATGATATCTTTTTCTCTAATGATCGAACAACAAATAAGTGAGAAAAATGTACTAAAGTGTGATTAAGTATGTTTTTAAGTTATGAGCTCCCAAAGATTTGCAACAAATTTTCGCTTCTTTTCTTAAAGAAATCGAGAAAAATATTATTATGATAACTTTAATTGTTTATTCTTACATAAAAGCACCCTAAACGAGGTATTTGAAACCCTCAGTTTACTATTCCTATGTTACGGGTTGCCAGCAATCTCTCATTGTTGCCAGTGTTTTAGTTAGCAGGTTTTCGCTTTGTACTCTTATTCATGTTTCCCTCTTTCTTGGTTCTTTTTTCTTGTTCTCCACTTTACTTTTTGTTCTTTCTATCACCTTATGTAACATTGGCAATTGCTATAAAGTTCCAGAGGACGTTGTGAAAGCACAATCTACATACGGACTTCAAGGAAACAAACACATACATTATAACTTCCTATATGTATTTGGAAACTTTGGCCGATCTTCTCGTAGCTGGTAGTTTTCATTACCAACCCCTCTACCAATACCTTCCATTTCTGCCAGAAGTACGAGATTTCGAAACACAAGAGAGAGAGAGAGAGAGAGAGAAAGAGAGAAGAGAGAGAGAGAGAGAGAGAGAGAGAGAGAGAGAGAGAGAGAGAGAGAAAATCACCATTATTTGATTCTAAGAGAGATTTGAACATTGGTACTATAGAATTTGTATAAATGGCAGTTTTAAATAATTCGAGAGAGAGAGAGAGAGAGAGAGAGAGAGAGAGAGAGAGAGAGAGAGAGAGAGAGAGAGAGAGAGAGAGAACTACGATTCTGTCACTCAGTCTCAGTCATGCAGACGAGTAGTGATGACGTCATCATTTAAAGACCTCTATATCATCATTGTTTGGGGAAATGATAGACTATTTGTTCTTTTTATGACCTTAGGTAACATTGACATTGCTATAAAATTCCCGAGGATGTTGTGAAAGCACAATCTACATACGAACTTCAAGTAAACAAACACATGCATTATAACTTCTATAAGACTTTGGAAACTCTAACTTCTGTTCTCGTAGGAGTAGATATCATTCAACTACGCTCTAACAATGCCTTCCATTTCTGCCAGACGTATGATATCTTGAAACATAAGTGAAAAATCGCTATAAATATGCAAAAATAACACACAAAGGCGATTTTGTCAAACTCAGTCATGCAGACGACATAGTAAGGATGACGTCATCGTTTAAAGACCGCTATATCATCGTTATTTGTAAAAATAATTGGCTGAAACGTCAGGGGATCATGTACGATATGTTTACGCATACATAGAAGCCATAAAACGATTTTCGATTTCTGAAAGTTGTTATGTCAAAACACCAAGGGGAACGGTCCCCTTAAATCAACCTCTGAAGCAGATCTCTCAAATGATTCAGTCACCATTTTGAAAGACCGTAGTGCCTTGCCAATGAAATCTTTCCGAACACATCCTTATATAACAAGACCAGCTTCAATAATCCTTTCAGCATATCCAGATCCAGCAATTTTATGACCGATCATGTTCAAAGTATTCATAATGGTATGGAAAGCACCAAGTAACACAAGATGGTTTTTATATTTAGCAAGATTGTCCCATATCAATAGCAGAGCTTTCAAGCATATCTCTAATTCAAATGTGTTTTTTTTATATATAATTGGCTTACCTCTTTTGAGTCTTGTTCATATCACTTGAGTAATTCTTTGGCATTTTTCCTTTGGTTTTATAAAGACTGCATATTTCTTAGTTCCAAAGTTGTTTGTTACTTTGAATAAGGAGGAGCTTTTAGCACTTGTTGGTTCTGTTATTCTACTATGTGAATGTGTTTGTGGTAGCGCAAGTCCGACTGATAATTGCTCAATTTTCATAACTCGCATATTACCTAAAGTTTTTGAACGTCTTTTGGCTAAACGTCTATATAGGTAATCTCCTGTTCCCTAGTTTGTAATTTGATTTTCGTAAAGGCCTTGGAGCATGTGATGCGCTTCTTACAATCTCTAATGCTGTAAAGAAATCCTTGTTTGTGGTCAGGAAGTTCGTATGATTGGCGTTGATTTTAGTCCTACCTGTTACTGTGTTAATCGTGAGGCCCTTGTTTCAAACTCAAACAGTTGGGTGTGGTTGGGTCATTTCTCTGCTTCAATATTAAATTTTTAGGCAATAGAGATGTTTCTAATGTGCACCATAGTGAGTATAGGAATATGAGATCTGATGTTCCTCAGGGTAGTGTTCTTGGCCTTTTACTTTTCATACTATATTCACATGACATGCGGTTTGGCCTAGAAAATAAGCTCGTTGCAAATGTAGATGGTGATACTTTCTTTGCATTGAATTCCAATTCATGAATGTAGATCTGGGTTTGCTGAGTCCTTTATTAGAGATATGACAAATTTAGTGCATGGTGGAAATTATGGGGCATGAAACTGAATCCCAACAAAACTCAAGGTAATTGTAAGTATGTCAAGAACAGTTGCTCTTCAATATCTGGATCTCTGCTTTGAGGATGTTTTTTTTTAACTCTCTCTGACTCTTTTAAAGTTTTAGGTTTGACTATCGAGAGCAAGTCTATCTTTGTGAAACACAAAGTCAATCTATTCTGAAGAAATGGTTCAATTCTGTCATCCTACCTTCTTTTGAGTATTGTTCTCTTGTCTGGTCATCAGCTGCCGATTCTCATCTTCATTTGTCGGATAGGAACTCATGGTCTATTAAATCTCTTATTCCTTCTCTTATTCCTGAGCTAGATATTAATCACTGGTACCGTCGCTCAGTTAGTACGTTTTGCCTGTTGCATTAAATTTTTTATAATTCTGGCCATCCTTCACATTCAGATCTTCCCGGACAGTACCATCGTGTTTGTAATACTAAGTATGCAGTTCATTCTAATAGTCAGGACTTCTCCATCATGAGGCTCAATACTACACAGTATTCTATGAGTTTTATTCCAGGTGTGACCAGGCTGTGGAAAATCTTCCTAATCGGGTAGCTGAATTGGTAGAATTTTAAAAGATCAAACTTAAAGCAAATATTTTTAAGTTGAACAGCCGACTGAAGTCTTTTTGTAGTTTAGAAATGAAAGATCTCTTTTAAAGTTGGTATTGTTTTAGATACCTTATTTCATTTATTCATCACTTCCCATATAGGTCCTTTTTTTCCTATTTGCTTTCTTCACTGGGCTATTTTTCCCTTTTTGAGCCCTTGGGCTTAAAGCATCCTGGTTTTCTAACTAGGGTTGTACCTTAGCAAGTAATAATAATAATAATAATAATAATAATAATGATAATAATAATAATGATGATAATACTTATCATAATTTTTGCACATGCTTTTCAACATAATCTCAAAATCAAATAGGTAATTTGTCCTTTACAAATGCAGCTTTATTTTCGAAAGACTCATCGATGCTTTTCCAATTCTTTACTGGTCCTCGTGTTCTTAGTATATGGAAAGCAGTAGGAGTTAGGGAGTGGATCTTGTTTTTCTTACTAAAGAAGATCTAGAAATAGTAGATAGTGATGCTGATTGAGATTGTGTATAGGTTCTTTGGACCTCTTGCAGCTTTATTCCTTGTACAGTGTTGATGAAAGGTACACAGTGTATTCTTTTTAAATGTTGATTAAAGTTGTCACATTGAGAATGTAAACAACATTGATCGGTGATTTAACAATCTTATTAGTCAATATTGTAGATTTTTTTCCAAGGTTGTGTGTAATGCACATTCTAATCCCGTTGCAAAGCTGTTGCTTTCAGTGACAAAATCGATTTAACATTGTTAGTACTAATTTGCTACTATAATAATGTCTTAATATCATATTTAGAAAAAAAAATGCTTAAACTGAATTTTGTCATTCAAATTATGGTGATTTTCAAGTTTTGTTTTTAATATTTTGGCACCTTGGTATTTAGGATTCTTGAATGGCATTCTTTTTCCATCTCAGCGCTGTTTACTAATGGATTCCAGGTAAATTGCCCGATATCAATTGTTCGAAAATAAAAATAAAATGCTCGAAATAAATTGCTCGGAAAATTATTTCTTGAACATTCAATTCCTTGAAAGAGACAGATAGCTCGAAAGCCCATATTAATACTTTAAACTATTCAAAATCCGATTCACATTCTTGAAACGTTCATTAAAAATACTTGAGGTTTAAGCGTCATTGCTGAATAATCTACCCATATCTTAGCCGTTAATAACTTTATTTTGGATGGCTTACTTTGCATCAAAGATAGATCAGTGAGTAATAAGATATATTGAAAATGTGAAATGTCTAAGAAAAGAAAATGCTCTACTCGTATTATTACTGTCTATGATAGCATCACGAAACAAAGGGAAATTCGTAATCTTGCAGGATATGCAGTTGGAATTAAAACTGCTAAATAAATAGAGAAGGTGAGAGAACATGCACCTAATTGTCGAGATACACTAAAATCTATTTTATCATGTAACTCAATGGAAGTAAGTGGTACTGCAGCTAAAAATCTCCCTTTAGCACACAATATGGAAAAAACCTAGCTTTGATGACACGGAAAATGTTGAAGAATATTGAAGAAGGGATGATCACAATAGTACATATTGAAAGAGCAGCGAATATTTTTTTTTTTTCATTTTAATTGTAATGACAAATAAATATATAAATTTTATTATCGAATTAATGTATTTTTTCTTTATTATTCTTCTTAATTGTAAAGACAATGGTAAATACAAAATGCTCCAAGTAATTTTTTTCGAACAATCTGTCTTTCGAGGAATTAATAATTCGAGATTTTTTTTTTTTTGAACAATTGATTTCGAGTAATTTATCGGACACCGTACTAATGTAAGACGTAAAAGTTAAATTACCTTATTTGCTTCCACCACATGTTCTTTAACATATGCAACCACATGGTGGAGTGTACATTAATAGGCATCTTCTAGAGCAGTCTGTGCAGCAACTAATTGAATATCTTGACTCCTCCAATATTTTGGTTTCATCCTATACTTTCGTCTACAAGAACGATGGTTTCTAGCGTCGAACGCAAATAAGTAATAAGTATACGCAACAACAATTTTTCTTTTTAATTTTTTCCTTGTGCTCCTCTGCTATTCTAATTATAGCCCTCCAACCTTCTCTCACTGATATAGTTGTACTCATTTGTGCGGGTTCTTCCATTTTTTTACATGAATACGACCAGACTTATTGCAGAAGATATAGTCACCATACACCATTTCAGCTGCTGAGACGTCGAGGGCATCTTTATGAGTGGTCCTTAGTCCCAGGAGGACCCAGGGAAGCTGAGTAAACCAGTTGGAATCCTTGCAGCTGGACATCAAAGCTGCTTTGAGGGTGCGATGAAAATGTTCAACCATTCCATTGACAGCGGGGTTGTGGGCTGTTGTCTGATGTAGGGTGATGCCCAGGAGATTCGCTAATGATGTCCACAATTGAGAGGTGAAATGAGAACCCCTGTCAGAAGTAATATGCTCAAGGATACCAAATCTTGCAATCCATCCTGAGAGTAAGGCAGATGTACATGAGGCGGACGTTGCAGTTTCCATGGGAATGGCTTCAGGCAAACGAGTTGAGCGGTCGATGACGGTAAACAGGTAACGATGTCCTTGTATGTGGGTAGGGGCCTACAACATCGACATGAATGTGTGAGAAACGACGCTGAGGTTGAGGAAAGGTGCCCACTCCTGAATCCGTGTGTCGATGTACTTTGGAAGTTTGGCAAGGGGTACAGGCGCAGACCCAATCCTTAGCATCCTTAGAAATGCCATGTCAAATGAACTTCGTCTTCAGCAGCTGTGCGGTAGAATGGCACGAGGGATGTGAAAGGGCGTTTATGAAATCAAACATCTGCCAGCGCATGGGAGCAGGAATCCAAGGTCGCGGTCTACCAGTACTGACGTCACAGAGGAGGGTGGTGTTGGAGTCTTCGAGGGGGAAGTCTTCTCAACGGAGGGACATGCACGATGTCTTACATGCTTGATACTCTGGATCCTGTCGTTGGGCTTCAGCCAGGGCGTTATAATCTAATCCCAGCGGACCAAGCGTCAGACTGTCGAGTGAAGGTGTGCACCAGAGGCATGTGGTCTGTGTGAATGACGAAGGGTGTACCTTCTAAGAAATGGCGAAAGTGACGGACAGCCAAGTGCACCGCCAGCAATTCGTGACCGAAGGAAGAATAACCTGATTCTGCCTTGGACAGTTTTCTGCTGAAGAAGGCCAATGGGTGGGGTGAGCTGTTGACCACCTGCTCGAGTACTGCACCAATAGCGACGTCGCTGGCATCGGTGGAGAGAAGGAGAGGGGCATGTGGGATAGGAAAAGTGAGAGCCACAGCAGTTGATAGGGCCTTTTTTGCATTGCAGAAGGCCGCTTCTTGAAGGGGACCCCACTTCAGGTCCTTTGGCTTGCCCTTGAGAGAGGCGTGGAGGGGAACAAGAGTGGCAGCAATGGCTGGCAAAAACGGTAATAATAGTTGATCATGCCCAAGAATTCCTGCAGAGCTTTGACGGTCGAGGGTCCAGGGAAGTCCTGAACGGCTGCTACCTTCTCAGGGAGGGGATGGACTCCTTCAGGAGTGATGCGATGCCCAAAGAGCGACACTTCATTGGCGCCAAAGGTACACTTGTTTTACCGGATTACAAGGCCGTTTTGTTGCAGGCGGTCGAGCATGATGCGCAGGTGACGAAGGTGTTCCTCTTTTGAGGAGGAGAACACAAGTATGTCGTCCACATAACATACACAGAAAGGGAGGTCCCCTAAGATGCCATCCATGAGACGTTGAAACGTGGCCCCAGCATTACGAAGGCCAAAACAGGAGTAATTGAAGGTGTATGTACCAAACGGAGTGGTGATGGCGGTCTTGGGGATGTCTTCTGGGTTCATAGGCACCTGATAATACCCCTTCAGGAGGTCGAGCGTAGAGAAAACCTTCGCTTTGTGCAGGTAGGAGGACACGTCGGCGATGTTTGGGAGGGAGTAGTGATCCGGTTCTGTTTGCATCTTCAGGCGCCTGTAATCCCCGCACGAATGGAGGAGCCGTCTTTCTTCAGAACAATATGTAAGGGTGACGACCATGGGCTGGAGGCCTTTTGGTAAAGGCCCATTTCCTCCATTTCGGCGAACGTCTGTTTCTTGGCTGCCAATCGTTCCGGTGCCAGACGTCTGAATTTTGAGAAGACTGGGGGTCCCATCGTTTTGATATGGTGATAAATACCGTGCTTGGCAGGGGCTGTGGGCATTTGGCGAAGTTCTGGAAGGAAAACTTCCGGGTACAACGTGAGGAGGTGGGCGTAGGCATCCTTGGGTGCGCTGATGTGGAGAGCGAGGTTGGAGGGGGCCGGTTGAAGAGGTGTCGACAAGTAAGAGTCTGCGTTGACCAATTGTCTGTGGGCGACATTGACCAGAAGGTGGAAATGAGAGAGGAAATCCGCACTGAGGATTGGCAATGTGACGTCAACAACGAGAAACTTCCAATTAAATTTACCGTTTCCGAACGATAATGCGAGATTCTCGTAACCGTAGGTGGGTATGGCAGATCCGTTGCAGCTACCAAGCGGACGTCGGCAGACGTAGACAGACTACGTCGTGTCCTGAAGAGTTCCCTTGGCAAAAGAGAACGACAAGCACCCATGTCTACCAAAAATCGCACGCCCATTCCTGCATATGTAAAAAAAAAGAGGATTGGAAACACGGGAGGCCACCGCCACGAGCGATGGCCTACTTACATGTTTTTTGGCCACTGACAATCCATAAGCACATTTCTTCACGGTTGCCCCGAATCTGAAGTGGTGGTAGCAAAACTGCGGTAGATGGGAAGTAGTAAGTGGCTGTAGAAGTCGTTGGTTGGGGCGTGAGCGAGTGGTGGGTGGTGGGTGGCTTTGTCGCCGCTTCGGCACATCACGGGGTAGGCGTGTATATCTTACAGCATTCACGTCAGCTTCGGTTGACGTTGAATAGGCGTCCTCTTCGTCGTGGAGGCGTTGATGGAGGTCTTGAAGTGGCTGTCCATAAGGGCGTCGGCTTTAGACTTGAAATAAACCCATCTCCTCCATGATAGCTGAATCGTGATTTTGTAACACGTGGTATTTTAAATGAACATATATCACAAGCACACGTGATTTCAATCAATGTAAATATTACCCACGAATGGCATTTAATACCCCAATCTATTTTGGGAATATATATCCACTTGGAATTCATTTTTTGGTAACAGCTTCTGCCCAGGTGGAGATTCAAACCCACACCTGTTCGGCTGGAAACCACACCTACAGTGACTCAACCGACTGAGCTATCAAGAGAGATAAAAGTTTATGACAAATCTCCGTACATATTCCTGTCGAATTCAGGAATCTGTTCATAGACTTGAAATAAACCCATCTCCACTATGATAGCTGAATCGTAAGTTTGTATCACGTGGTATTTTAAATGAACATATATCACATGCAGAGGTGATTTCAATCAATGTAAATATCACCCACGAATGGCATTTAATACCGAATTCTATCTCTGGAATATATATCCACTTGAAATTCATTTTATGGTAACAGCTTCTGGCCGGGTGGAGATTCGAACCCACACCTGTTCGGCTGGAAACCATGCCTACAGTGACTCAACCAACTGAGCTATGAAGAGATATAAAAGTTTATGATAAATCTCCGTACATAATCCTAGTGCATTTTAAGTTCATAATATATGGTTATCCCGTTAAGGTTCTTACTAATCATAAACGACTAACCGACTTCTTTAAAGGCTTCAGCCACAGCCCCAAACGAACTCGGTGGCATTTGATCATTCAAGACTTTGGCGCGAGAATCGGGTATTTACCAGGGAAAGCAAATATCATTGCTGATGCATTATCACGTAACCCTGTGTCATCTTGTACGGAGCCTTTAGCTGAATTAATAGATATATCAACATCCATGCCTATTGTTAAAACGATATCTGAACAAGAAGATCTGGGCTGGAGTGCTGAATTATTACAGACTAGGCAAAGAAAAGATCAGAAATTAGAAAAAAATATAAATGCTTTGAAAGGCAATAATAAGGAAAAGGAATATATAAAGTATAAGCAGCAGAATTGTATAATCAAAGACATTATTCTGTGTAGAACTGTGACAAGGAAAACCCGCAATACACCACATGTAACTAACGACCAGGTAGTGGTACCAATCTCACTTATTTCCACTGTCCTAAATTGGTTGCATGCAAATCCATTGCATGGACACCCGGGGTTCTCCATAATGTCACAGAAAGCCAAATCATTGTTTTATTGGCATACTATGCTTACAGATATAAAAAAAAACACATAGCTAATTGTCGCACTTGTCAGGAAAACAAAGGGCACACGAAAACACCTGTCAGCCTAGGGGCTTATCCCATGCCCAATCAACCCTTTGAAATGATACATTTAGATTTATTAACAGGATTTTACGAGTCAGAAAGAGGAAACAAGCAGCTCTTAGTAATTGTAGATGCTTTAACTCGATATACAGAACTAATAGCGCTTAAAACTAAAACTGCGATTGAATGCGCTAGGAAGTTTTATGAGTGTTACATTTGTAAACATGGAATTCCAAACATGATAATCTCAGACTCGGGTGGAGAATTTAATAATCACTTTCTTACCTCATTGTGTGAATTCCTTAGCATAAAGAAAATGAATACCATGATATATCACCCAGAGTTGAATGTGCTAGTGGAAAGAGCAAATAGGAAGGTTTTAAATATATTAAGAGTAACACTAGGGGGATCAGACCCCAACTGGGATATTGCAATACCTGCGGTACTGAGTACGCTGAATCATTCATATCATATATCAATTAAAATGTCACCGCACGAGGCATTGTATGGTACCCCAGTTAGAACGCCTTTCCATGTATTAACACCTACAACTAATCTATCAAATCCTTTAAAAGAATCTATAAATGCAAGCAAAAGTCGTTTTGATATCCTTCAAAAGAATTTAGAAGAATCACAAATCATAATGAAAAGGAATCATGATAAAATAGCGAAGCCAACTAAAACATATACCGTGGGTGATAATATATACATACAGGTAAATGTACGTAAAGGACTCAATTATAAACTAACACCTAAGTTTGAAGGCCCATTTAACATTTTGGAAACATTAACGGCCAATAGGTTTAGAGTTCAAAACGTATCCCAACCCACTGATGAGAGAATCGTACCATTGGCTCACATAAGAAATTAAAATAAGAGGGAAAGAAGTGAGGGAAAGATTTTTATTTTTTTTATTTTTGTGAACATTATATGTTAAAAGTTTTTTCTTCTTAATACAGGAGTAATTACATATATTTTTTCTCATTACAGGTTTCCAAGATGAAGTTTTTATTGTTAGGAGTGTATTGTTCGCTCAGACATTTTTCTCGTGTGGGATGAGCTCTAAAACTAAAAGTATAGATTTTAAATATGGCACTATAGTAGAAAGACAAGAAGACGTTTTTATTACATCAAGTAACGTAGTTGTTGAAGTATGTATGCAAGCAATTTTTCTCCCAGAGAATGATTTCACTAGCTTAAAGAGCGCCATTTCAAGGTTTGCTGTTTCATTAAATGAAATGCATAGAAGACACTTTCCTTTTAATACAGAGTTCGCTTGCATCGACACTAAAAATTGCAGAGATGCTATACGACGACTCGCAAAATAAGACTTACGAGGCAGAATTTTTGGCTCGTGACCTTTTGATGTGGACAGTAGGACACGATAATCTTGAGAAACGTAACCAGTTTATTTTTGCTGCACTAAACATCTTTGGTTCTATTGCAAGTTTAGGCTTAGGAATTTCCAGTCGTCTTAAGATTAGTAATCAAAATAAGAAAATTGAGTTTTTGACTCATGAAAATGAATTGATTATGTCAGAACTAAGAAATCAGTTAGCTTCAATCAATCAAATTATGAGTTTGGTAAACGAACATTCTAGTAATATCAGTCAGATTATGGAAGTACAAGATTTGTTGGCAACGTTAACGTATTAC
>NC_090735.1:82764309-82789309 GCF_036898095.1 Palaemon carinicauda | reverse complement strand
TATATATATATATATATATATATATATATATATATATATATATATATATATATATATATATATATATATATATATATATATATATATATATATATATATATATATATATATATATATATATATACATATATATTTATATATGTGTGTATGTATATATATACACCCATATATATATATATATATATATATATATATATATATATATATATATATATATATATATATATATATATATATATATATATATATATATATATATATATATATATATTTATGCACATATATATAATATATATATATATATATATATATATATATATATATATATATATATATATATATATAAACATATAATATATATATATATAATA
Organism: Palaemon carinicauda; assembly: GCF_036898095.1. Lineage (NCBI taxonomy): Eukaryota > Metazoa > Arthropoda > Malacostraca > Decapoda > Palaemonidae > Palaemon > Palaemon carinicauda. The sequence continues at coordinate 82,788,938 of NC_090735.1, read as the reverse complement.
TATATACATACATACATATATCAAGGCACTTCCCCCAATTTTGGGGGGTAGCCGACGTCAACAATGAAACAAAACAAAAAAGGGGACCTCTATTCTCTACGTTCCTCCAGCCTGACAAGGGACCCAACCGAGTTCAGCTGATACTGCTAGGGTGCCACAGCCCACCCTCCCACATTATCTACTACAGATGAAGCTTCATAATGCTGAATCCCCTACTGCTGCTACCTCCGCGATCATGTAAGGCATTGGAGGCAGCAGCAGGGCCTACCGGAACTGCGTCACAATCGCTCGCCATTCATTCCTATTTCTAGCACGCTCTCTGGCCTCTCTGACATCTATCTTCCTATCACCCAGAGCTTTCTTCACTCCATCCATCCACCCAAACCTTGGCCTTCCTCTTGTACTTCTCCCATCAACTCTTGCATTCATCACCTTCTTTAGCAGACAGCCATTTTCCATTCTCTCAACATGGCCAAACCACCTCAACACATTCATATCCACTCTAGCTGCTAACTTATTTCTTACAACAGTTCTCACTCTCACCACTTCGTTCCTAACCCTATCTACTCGAGATACACCAGCCATACTCCTTAGACACTTCATCTCAAACACATTCAATTTTTGTCTCTCCGTTACTTTCATTCCCCACAACTCCGATCCATACATCACAGTTGGTACAATCACTTTCTCATATAGAACTCTTTTTACATTCATGCCCAACCCTCTATTTTTCACTACTCCCTTAACTGCCCCCAACACTTTGCAACCTTCATTCACTCTCTGACGTACATCTGCTTCCACTCCACCATTTGCTTCAACAACAGACCCCAAGTACTTAAACTGATCCACTTCCTCAAGTAACTCTCCATTCAACATGACATTCAATCTTGCACCACCTTCCCTTCTCGTACATCTCATAACCCTTTCTTACCCACATTAACTCTCAACTTCCTTCTCTCACACACTCTTCCAAATTCTATCACTAATCGGCCAGGCTTCTCTTCTTTGTCTGCAACCAGTACAGTAACATCCCCAAACAACAACTGATTTACCTCCCATTCATGGTCATTCTCGTCTACCAGTTTTAATCCTCATCCAAGCACTCGAGCATTCACCTCTCTCACCACTCCATCAACAAACAAGTTTAACAACCACGGTGACATCACACATCCCTGTCCCAGCCCCACTCTCACCGGAAACCAATCACTCACTTCATTTCCTATCCTAACACATGCTTTACTACCTTTGTAGAAACTTTTCACTGCTTGCAACAACTTTCCACCAACTCCATATAACCTCATCACATTCCACATTGCTTCCCTATCAACTCTATCATACGCTTTCTCCAGATCCATAAACGCAACATACACCTCCTTACCTTTTGCTAAATATTTCTCGCATATCTGCCTTACTGTAAAAATCTGATTCATACAACCCCTACCTCTGCTAAAACCACCCTGTATTTCTAAGATTGCATTCTCTGTTTTATCCTTGATCCTATTAATCATTACTCTACCATTCACTTTTCCAACTACGCTTAACAAACTAATACCTCTTGAATTACAACACTCATGCACATCTCCCTTACACTTATATAGTGGTACAATACATGCACAAACCCAATTCACTGGTACCATTGACAACACAAAACACATATTAAACAATCTCACAAACCATTCAAGTACAGTCACACCCCCTTCCTTCAACATCTCAGCTCTCACACCATCCATACCAGACGCTTTTCCTACTCTCGTTTCATCTAGTGCTCTCCTCACTTCATCTATTGTAATCTCTCTCTCATATTCATCTCCCATCACTGGCACCTCAACACCTGCAACAGCAATTATATCTGCCTCCCTATTATCCTCAACATTCAGTAAACTTTCAAAATATTCCGCCCATCTTTTCCTTGCCTCCTCTCCTTTTAACAACCTCCTATTTCCATCTTTCACTGTCTCTTCAATTCTTGAGCCAGCCTTCCTTACTCTCTTCACTTCTTTCCAAAACTTCTTCTTATTTTCTTCATATGAATGACCCAATTCTTGACACCACCTCAGGTCAGCTGTCCTTTTTGCCTCACGTACCTTGCGCTTTACTTCCACATTTTTCTCTTTATATTTTTCATACTTCTCTACACTATTACTCTGCAGCCATTCTTCAAAACCCCTCTTTTTCTCTTCCACTTTTACCTTCACTCCTTCATTCCACCATTCACTGCCCTTCCTCATGCTGCCACCAACAACCTTCTTGCCACACACATCACTTGCAATCCCAACAAAATTTTCTTTTACTAACTTCCAATCCTCCTCTAAATTGCCAGTTTCTCTTACTTTCACTTCGTCATATGTCATTTTCAACCTTTCCTGATATTTACTTTTTACCCCCGGTTTTATTAGCTCTTCAACCCTCACTGGCTCCTTTTTACATTCACGTACTCTATTCCCCCACTCTTTTGCTACAACTAATTTTCCTTCCACTAAAAAGTGATCAGACATACCGTTAGCCATACCCCTAAACACGTGCACGTCTTTCAATCTTCCAAACATTCTTTTAGTTATCAACACATAATCCATTAATGCCATTTCTACTACTCTTCCATTTGCCACTCTTACCCATGTATACTTATTTTTATCTTTCTTTTTGAAAAAGCTATTACTTATCACCATCTCTTTCTCAACACACATATCCACCAGTCTCTCACCACTTTCATTTTCACCTGGTACGCCATACTTCCCAATGACACCTTCTACCTCTCCAGCGCCCACTCCAGCATTTAAATCACCCATGACAACTACATAATTCCTTCTACCCAGTCCTTCTACACCCCTAGTTAATTCATTCCAGAAGTCATTCCGCTCTTCTTCACTTTTCTCATTACTTGGCCCATACGCACTGACAAACGCCCAACATTCCCTTGCCAACCTAACCCTTACCCACATTAACCTAGATGATATCTCCTTCCATTCCACTACTTTACCTGTCATCCATTCACTCAGCAACAAAGCCACACCCTCTCTCGCTCTTCCACTTTCAATCCCAGACACTCTACCAGACATTTCACCAAACATCACTTCACCCTTTCCTTTTATCTTCGTCTCACACAAGGCCAATACATCCATCCTTCTATTCCTAAACATACTTCCAATTTCACATCTTTTACTCTCTATCGTACTACATCCATGCACATTCAAACACCCCAAAACTAGAGTGTGGGGAGCAGTCACTCTCCCCCCAGCTCCATCTCCTTGTTGATGTCTCACAGGATGTAGATACAGGAGAGGGGGTTCCCAGACCCTCGTCCTGTCCCTTTTAGTCTACTCTTACGACACGCAGGGATAACGTTGGCGCTATTCTAATTTATATATATATATATATATATATATATATATATATATATATATATATATATATATATATATATATATATATATATATATATATATATATATATATACTGTTGGAATTTTTTGATTTCAACCTTACTTATATTTAATAAACAAAAATTATTCAACAACCAAAACAACTTACATTAAAGATTAGATCCACTAATAAAGCTTTGTGACATTGCCGTACATTACCCTTTTCCCTAGACATGTCCAAAGATACAAAATAATGCAGACACTTATCACAAATGTTGATGTGTTCAAAAATTGTCGTCGTCTTGGAGTATGAACGTTTAGTTTTGTTCAGTTAAATTCCTATGAAGAAGCCGGCCTTTCCACCGAGTACTTTTTATTGGAACTGTTCGCTGCGGCTGTGTTAACCTCCGAGGTAATTTACTTCTTACCTTTCTCAGGTACATATTACGCACTCACGAACTTAAAACCTATTAGGCAATTACTAGTTTAAGTCATTTAATTCATAAGTTTAATTTTATTATTCATTTTACTTATCATTAACACTAATAGTTACTATACTAAGTAGCATTAAGTTATTTACTTCGAATTTATTAAGAAAAATAGGTAAAGCTTCGAGTCAAGCTAACGACCGAACGGCTATTCTCCACAGTCGGACACAAACATCAATCCTATATGATTGAATTAATTAATTTAACGTTAACTGTATACCTTATAAGGAAACAGTTTTGTTTTCCATTTCTTTTGCAACTTGTATCTCTCTAATTTATTTTTGGTTTCTAACACACTCCCCACAAAGGATTGCGATTATAAAATTGCAATGAATATCTTCATTATCTTTACATCATTTGTTAAGGTCACCTTAAATCTGGCTACTGTGTTAAACAATTATTTCCAACAACGCTAAATAAAAAGTATGGCTAAGTTACTTTAGTACCATCCTCACGTTACTAAAAGTGTAGCATTTTAACTTAAGTGTTCACTTTATTTTAAGTGTAGCATTTTAACTTCAGTCTTCACTTTATTTTAAGGGTAGCATTTTAACTTTAGTCTTCACTTTATTTCAAGTGTAGCATTTATTTATATATTTACACCAATTTTAACTTAGCTTAGTTTACTATAGGCTATCTCCTAATTTTACTTTTTATTTACGTATTTAGTTTTATTTACTTATTACCTAAAAATTATTTGCAAAGCCCTTAATCCTTGTTTAAAGTTAAAGAATAAAGCATTTAATAAAGTATATCCTCACACTGAAAAAGTTTCGAGTGTGTAGCATTTTAGTCAAAATAAAAACTTAATAATAGTAATTACAGTAAATAATATAATGAAAAGTAATATTTACAAATTATCTAAATTTTTCCTTAGCATTCTTTCAAATCTTTCGGTAGCCTTTCTTTTGGGTCTTACAGACCTTTCGCCTTGTTCAACGTGAATAGATTCAGGTTTATTTATACTGCCTGTTTCTACCTCAATTTCCATTGAATTCACTCTGGCTGGCCTTTCTCTTATAGCATGTGTCACTGACAGTTCCATAGGATAAAGATTACAAATAGAATGATATTCTATAGGCCCATTACCTTTCTTTAGTTTCACTGACCTAATATTATTGTCAAATCCTAATATTAATTCTAATACCTTACCCATCATCCAGAATGGCCTGGGCTTATTAATTGCTTTGATTAGGACAATGGCACCAACTTTAATTCTATTTTCCCCACTTACTTGGTACAAATTTCTACTATGTTCTCTCAGGCTTAAGAGATAATTTTCATACCAAAATTTCTTAAAATTTTCAACAATTTCTTCCTGTATTTCTACAGTTCTCTATAAAGAAGGCTGAATAGAATCGTCCAACCAAATATCACTCTCATCTTGTCTCAAAATGAGGGATGAATTACCATGCAATTTGATAAAGGTATTTGGAGTTATAAACTCTAAATTTTCTGAGCTTGATCTTATGTTAAAGGCCTGGAATTTATCGCTAATTGAATATTAGAAAGGGTAGTTAATAATTCAAAGTAAATTAATTTAGACCTTCCTATTACTTTATAAAGACAATTCTTTAATACTCTAATCAATCTCTCCTAAGCAGAACCAACCCATGCTGAATATAAAGGTATTTTAATATGTTTGATATTAAATTTGCTTAGTTCAGATTGAAATTCCTGCGACTCCAAAGTCCTTTCAAGGATACTTCCACCCTTGAGAAAAGACTTAGCGTTGCCACTGTACAGGTATTGTGTATATATTACTGAATCTTTGGAAAGCGAGAACAAAATTTTCAGTGGACATGTCTGGTAACAATTCAAAGTGCACAGCGCGCATGTTAAGACAAGTGAAAACTAACGAACATTTTTGTGGTCTTACCACTCAACTCATCCCTAACCCAAAGGTGTCCGGTGAAATCAATACCTACATGCTGAAAAGGCTTGACAAAATTCATGTGGTGTTTAGGCATATCTGTAAACTTCGGGTATCTGTAAGCTAAGGCATTATATTTCCTACATACATTACAACTACTCAGCTCAGTCTTTACTGCTGACCTACCCATGGGAATCCAAAATCCCTGTTCCCTAAAGTAGTTCAATGTAGTGCCTATTCCTAAATGCTGTACCTTCAAATGACAATGCTTTATTAACAATGAGGTGAACCTATGCTCTTTAGGAAGCATTACTGGGTTATGAACATCAAAGTCAAAGTACAAACACTTAGATATTCTTCCCCTAGACCTAATTATACTCTTTGAATCTAAAAATAAATTTAAATTGGACACTAGAGGAGGTATATTATTATTAATATTGGCACTGCTTTGTAAAAAATCCAATTTTACTGAAAAGTATTCTTTCTGTGCAATTTTCACCCAATACTCTACGGCTTTCTCTTTAGGATCACCACCCTTTAATCTACTACAAAATTTGAACAAGTGACTGGTAATTCTTAACAATTGATCATAATTTGACATTTTATTTATATCGAGAATACCAGCGTTTACTTTATTTATTTGCATAGTGTATATCAACCATTCTGGACCTTCTAGCCAATAAGTTGATTTACTTAAATATTTAGTATAGGATAAACCTCTGGTGATCATGTCAGCAGGATTTTCTTCTGTATTTACATAGTGATATAAGACAGGTAGTTTAAATAGCTTAGATATTTCAACTTTAAGACCATCTGCCTCAAGTACTCTATTTCTAATAAATTTAGATTTTATTTTTGTTTCTCTGGCCAATAGCCAATTTAAAACCACTTGAGCATCAACACAAATATTAATGAATTGAAAATTTATATTATTGTAGGCTTCTAGTAAGGAAGGTAAACATTTAAAAGCTAGAATTACTTCCATTAGTTCCAAAGTGGGGACACTATGCTCATTTCTCTTATTCAGTAGAGCCAATTTAGATTTGGAGAACAAATAAGAACTTTTATCATTTTGATTAACCGCGTAGGCCACAAACCCATAGGCCTCTACTGAGCTATCACAAAATATATGAAGACCATACGAGTCTAGTTCATTAAGAGACTCTCTAGGAAATTTGAATTCAGATAACATTTCAAAATCTATACTAATAATTTTCATTTCCCCACAAATGTCTTTAGGTAAATTTTGATCCCAACCAACATCTAATTTCCATATTTTTCTCATTAAAATTTTGCCTCTTATTGTTACAGGAAGGACTATATTCAAAGGATCAAATATTTAGAAGTTTGTGACAATACTTTTCTTTATGTGTCTGCTTCTGGGTCTATTTTACGTTGAATCTATAACCCAATACTTTATCCTCTTCGCAAGAATGTTCAAGAAGTCTATTATCAGACGCTATTTCTTCTCTCAACTCTACACAATTGGAATTCCAAGACCTTAAGATAAAGCCCCCTTGTTCCATCCTATCATTAGCTTGCTTATACAAATTTTTCATTTCATTAATGTTATTACCAGTTATAAGAAGTTTGTCTACATAAAAGTTATTGGTTAATATTTCTTTACACTTATCATCAGGATAACTTTCTGCGTGATGTTTCATAACAAAATTTAATATAAAAGGGGAAGAAGTGTAACCAAAAACTATTGTTTTGTAGCGATAAGATACTAATTTATTTCCCCGTTTCCAAAAGAAACAAAATCTAATTTTTATCCACTTCATTTTTTAATTTAATCATAAAAAAAAGCTTGTTTGACGTCGCTCAACATTACATATTTATTAGTTCTAAAGTAAAAGAGTAATTACAGTATTGAGCCCATTAAGTCTATCCCAGGATAAGCTGCTTCGTTAAGTGAAGGCAATTCCCTGTAAGGTTTTAAAGAACAGTTAAATACTTTTTTGAGGTAACTTGCTCTTCTGATTTTATAACTGGTCTATGTGGAATCCATACATACTTATGATAGTCAGAAGGAATTGCTTTAATTTCCTTGATTATACCATCCTTGAGTTGTTTATCAAAAACCTCCTGGTACTTGTCAATGAGACCCTTCTTACCGAGTTACACTACTGTTCGGTCTAATACCTTAAGTGAAACAAATCATTTATCATTTATCAAAAGAGATCCCCTCCCTAAATCTATCAATTTGTTTTTTATCAAAGGAGACCATTTCTTTTTCACACTTTTTTATTCCCAAGGATTCAAGACTAAAAAGGTGTTCAAGTTCATTTTCTACCTCACTGTCTTCTAATATATGTTCTAATGGATTGAAATAAGATTTTAGAGGATCCATTACTAAATTTACCACGCTTTTTATTTTAACATTCAGTGTTTTCTTATTAACTATACAGTCCATAACAGCTCTACATTCTGCCTCATCCAAAAAGTTGAACACATTACCAACAGGAGCTACTCTATTATTTACGACTAAACAAGTCCCACCCAGCATTCTAGTCCAAGTTACCGAAGGTAAAAACTGAATGATATCTATTCCTATTAACATGTCGACCTTCATACTTTCATGGTTTCTGTGGTCACAAAATGTCTCATCCAATAAAGCAATATTATTTTCTTTAAATTTATTTATTATTTGATTCATGTCGGCACTTCAAAGTTTATAATCAGCGATTTGTCAACTAATAAAGGTATGAATATTAAATTATTGTTTATATTTATTCCAGTGGACATTTGCTTAAAGCCCTTAGTTTCCTGCCCTATATATGTGCTTACATCACATTCCAAAGCATACAACGCCTCTACATCCTGACAAAGATCTTTAGCGGCAGATTAGGAAATATATGACCGCTGACTGCCAGTGTCAAACAGACATCTGACTTTCCTAGCCTTTTTGCCATTTCTTAAATACAAAGTCATAGTAGGTAAAATGTGAGACGCATCAAAACTTCTTTGAGCAAAACATAAGCTTACGTTAGTTTAGTAGATAGTTCGGCTTTATTCAAAGAAGGGCACAAAGGAGTTATGTGTTCCCTCTTTCTACACAACAGACATTCAAACCTTAACTTATTTTGTTTCCAGTAACATTCATTGTCTTCATGCCCTGAACCAGTGCATCTAGTGCATAGTGAAAGCTGTCTCAGTCTGGCCACTTTATCATTATAATGATTAAAGTTGACACATTTTCCCAAAGTATGGCCTTCAGCTGCACACAATTTACAAATTGATTTAGTTACTTTACTTGCAAATTTAAAATTTTGAATCGTACTTACACCTACCTTATTTTCTTTAGGTTTAAATGAACTGCTAGGACTAGGTTTACTAGAGGTTTTAGTGAAGGTCTTTTTCCTATTGGAAACAGTTTTAAATAAAGTTTTGATAATTTCATATTAATTAGAAAGAATGTCAGATATATTAGGATAATAGGTATCTAATTTGTGAACCAACTCTCTTTACTGGTATGGGGAGTTTATTATATACTATATGACTCACAAATTTATGCCCAGAGGACCCCACTTCCAATAAATCAATATTATGTGCTTTCAATTCATGCAGATAGGATTTGATTTCGTTGAGGTAAACCTTCACCGACGAGAATTCTTGATCATATTCAGCAGTTGCAGCAGCACTCAAAATGTTCTTAAAAGTCTCGTCAATAATATAATTTACATAAAGGAATTCTTCTTTTAACATTTCAATTGCCAAGTGGTAGTTACGGTCAGAAATAGTCAAATGCTTAACTACCTTCAAGGCATAGCCCCTAAGATACCCATGTAAATATATTTGTGTGGCAGAATCGGACAGATTTTTTCTGGGCCCAATGACATTATTAAATTGATTAAGAAATGAATTGAAAGCAAATTTATCTTTCTCCTCACCACTAAAGATTCCACATTCTAGAGGAGGGGGTTTCCCATCAGACATATTCATTCTAGACATCATTTCTAAAACTTTATTGGCAGATAAGTTGCCAGAAGCCCCACTTGACTCACTTATGTATTGTTCATATTGGTCGAGCTCTATACTAACCTGAATGCTACATTCTGCCTGACTATCCAACTCCTCATTATAATATTGTTCATGACTGTTCATTATTTCATGTGTCTCCAAAACATTATCTATTTCTTCATCAAAGTGTTTAACCTGCTCGATCTCTTTTTCGATTACAGTTATTTGAGTCTTACAAAAGGAAGAAGTTAATCTATTATCACCATGAAGTAAATAGTTATTTTCCATTTGTGTATTCCCCGCATCCTCCTCAAGGATGATATAATATTCATAGGATCAACAAAATCTTCTTCTTTATCACATATGATTACTTGTATAATTATAATCAATGGATTTAATATCAATAGCCTGCAAGTATTTAAAAGATAACAGCTCACCCAAAGTTATCGATGCTTAAAGGTTACCGAGTACATTATATATGAATATGAAATAGATTATAATACGTAATAAATGTTACCAATTACGTCGCACCTGAGTTCCATATTGGTTACCATTCGAAATACCGAGCGACAGTTAGCCAGTTAGCCGTTTCTAAAAAATCACTTATTTAACCGAACGATAAACACATCGAATTCACCTCCGGAATATTACATGGAATACATCGACAATTTTGGAATTATGTTGGAATTTATTTTAATTTCAACCTAACTTATATTTAATAAACAAAACAATTATTCAACAACCAAAACAACTTACATTAAAGAGTAGATCCCCTAATAAAACTTTGTGACATTACCGGACATTACCCTTTTCCCTAGACACGTCCAAAGATACAAAATAATGCAAACACTTATCACAAATGTTGACGTGTTCAAAAATTGTCGTCGTCTTGGAATTTGAACGTTTAGTTTTGTTCAGAGTTAAATTCCTATAGGATGCCGTGGCTGTGGTAACCTAAGAGGTAATTTACTTCTTACCTTTGACAGGTACAGTCGCTCATATAAGTTGGTGGATGTCCGGGTGTTTGAGAGAGATTTCCATTTCACCCCTTTCTGGACGAGAGGTGTCTTGGAACGCGAAACAGGTCAAATATTCAACTACTGTATAGGTAGTTGAATATTTGACTGGTTTCGCACTCCTAGACACCTGTCGTCCAGAAATGGGTGAGGTATAAAGCACGAAACAGGTCAAATATTCAATTATAGGTAGTTGAATATTTGACCGGTTTCGCGTTCCTAGACACCTGTCGTCCAGAAAGGGGTGAAGTATAAATCTCTCTCAAAAACCCCCGGACATCCACCAAACTATATGAGTGACTGTACATATTACGCACACGCGAACTTAAGGCCTATTAGGCAATTACTAATTTAAGTCATTTAATTCATAAGTTTAATTTTATTATTCATTTTACTTATCATTAACACCAATAGTTACTATACTAAGTAGCATTAAGTTATTTACTTTTAATTTATTAAGAAAAATAGGTAAAGCTTCGAGTCAAGCTAACGACCGAATGGCTATTCTCCACAGTCGGACACAAATATCAATCCTATATGATTGAATTAATTAATTTAACGTTAACTGTATTCCTTATAAGGAAACAGTTTTGCTTTCCATTTCTTTTGCAACTCGTATCTCTATAATTTATTTTTGGTTTCTAACATATATATATATATATATATATATATATATATATATATATATATATATATATATATATATATATATATATATATATATACATAGACTCTATGTCATAGAGAGAGAGAGAGAGAGAGAGAGAGAGAGAGAGAGAGAGAGAGAGAGAGAGAGAGATTAGATATACAACCATTGACACCTTGTTACCCACACTAGATAAACGTCTTTGAAACAGTCAATGTAAATTTCACAATCGCCACCAAATTCCAAACATATTTATATATCATAATGAGAAGGGTTTCTCGATTACGAACACCGTTGGCTACCCAAGCCAAGATAGTCAAATAGTCAGTTCCACCACAGTTCCGTGGCCGACGGTAAATTCATCAACTCAATCGACCAATCAGTCAATACCACCATCTAGTTTCGTTACAAGCCATAATAATCCTCGTTATTTTATTTATTTATCCGGCAATATAAAATCACTTACGAACACTCGTACTAAGTAAACTTTCGCACCATAATCAAAGATAGATAGTAAACTTTCTATAGAAAAAAAAAAATAACTTCCAAACTAGTAGAAAAATGATGAGCGTAATCCCGGCACTAAAAGCATACAGAACTGCCTCTGGTTGCAGTCAAATAAAAAGGCATTTTCTCGGGACATTCACCACTGTCTTAGGCTAGCTAAAGATATAAATAAACAACTCTAAAATAACAACAGTCTTTCTCACAACGAACATTATTACACTACTCTCTCTCTCTCTCTCTCTCTCTCTCTCTCTCTCTCTCTCTCTCTCTCTCTCTCTCTCTCTCTAAGGATTTGGCAAAACAAAAAGCAAAATTAAAAAAAAAAATATCGATCTTCCACATTGATACTCCTATCAATAACATGATAGAAGTCATAGCTCTACGACTTTAAAAAGTAAGTGACGTGGATGAAGAAGACTTGAAAGCAATGAGTAGTGTCCAAAATAACTAATTTTATCTAGCGTACAATTCAAGTACCTATATGACCCCAAAAGAGTCACACAAGGTTGGCAATTACATGTGTGCATTCAACGGCTGTATTATATAGTGAACAACGCAGGTACTTACTCGTATAGGCCCACAAAGGGTCTCATAAGGCTGACATTCAACGGCTTTTGTTAATAAGGTTGACATTGGCATAAATAGTTACAATATAATAACGGTAAAGAAAACAGAGGTGAAATAAGAGTATGTTAACCTCAAAAACTGTTGTTGTTTTATTTGACTGCGTGGTGATTACTGTGTGGTCTGCGTAGAAGAAAGGGGAAAGTTGCCATTCTTCCTTATTTGTATGTGCGTTGCTTGCTGCACCTGCATTGCCAGTGTAATACACTAATTTGATGAGCGGTTAGGATGGAGGGAAAGAAATACAAGGCTATGATGTGTAACGAAAGATTCATCGAACTAAGAATTCCAAGGATTACCATACATTCGACATTTACATTCAAATTTTATTAGAGATCAGTATATTAGATAACTTTCAGCGTACTAAAATATCTGAAAATTAATCATGAAAACTTTGTGGATCTATGGAACGTAAAGAGTTTACTATTAATGTGAATCAAATAGAGTACCACGGCCCCTCCCCCCCAAAAAAAAGGTGTACCCTATCCACCTAGAAAAATCCTTTAACAAGAAAAAAAATAACAATTAAATGTTGGCAATTTTATGTATAGAAAGAAGAGGAATATGAGGGAAACGAAAATGAATGGGAGGTAAAGGAAACCGGGTCCTTGGATGAAGGATACTTCCTCTTCTGGATGACAATGTAGAGGCGTAGAGATGATTGAATTTCTAAAATAGCCTTGTCCTCTCTTGTGAAATTTATATCTTTCCCTCCACTACAACCAACAAAGAATTCCGGAAGGAATCATTTTCTTCCTTTGTAGTTATATGATGATTTTAGGGATATAAATATATAGTAGAGAGAGAGAGAGAGAGAGAGAGAGAGAGAGAGAGAGATTTCGTCCTTAGAGATTTATAGTAATCCTTTCTTTCATTGATTAATTTAACTATTTATTTGCTATGAAAGAGTTAGGCATAAGGAAACTATATACTAACGTTAAGCGATCACATCTTTGACTTTTCTGAAATCAGTTCCATATGTTTAAATCAAATCTGATTTTGCTGTTTATCCACAGCTGTTGTAAATCATTTCTTTTCTTTTCCATATTATCTATGTACAATTTTGACAAAAATTGAAGATCCAGTGAAATTTCAAGGCAAGTTAGAGTGAACCACCGTATTCTTACATACATACATACTGTATACCAAGGCACTTCCCCCAATTTTGGGGGGTAGCTGACATCAACAATGAAACAAAACAAAAAGGGGACCTCTAATCTCTACGTTCCGCCTAGCCTGACAAGGGACTCAACCGAGTTCAGCTGGTACTGCTAGGGTGCCACAGCCCACCCTCCTCCATTATCAACCACAGATGAAGCTTCATAATGCTGAATAGCCTACTGCTGCTACCTCCGCGGTCATCTAAGGCACTGGAGGAAGCAGCAGGGCCTACTGGAACTGCATCACAATCGCTCGCCATTCATTCCTATTTCTAGCACACTCTCTTGCCTCTCTCACATCTATCCTCCTATCACCCAGAGCTTTCTTCACTCCATCCATCCACCCAAACCTTGGCCTTCCTCTTGTACTTCTCCCATCAACTCTTGCATTCATCACCTTCTTTAGCAGACGGCCATTTCCATTCTCTCAACATGGCCAAACCACCTCAACACATTCATATCCACTCTAGCTGCTAACTCATTTCTTACACCCGTTCTCACCCTCACCACTTCGTTCCTAACCCTATCTACTCGAGATACACCAGCCATACTCCTTAGACACTTCATCTCAAACACTTTCAATTTCTGTCTCTCCATCACTCTCATTCCCAACAACTCCAATCCATACATCACAGTTGGTACAATCACTTTCTCATACAGAACTCTTTTTACATTCATGCCCAACCCTCTATTTCTAACTACTCCCTTAACTGCCCCCAACACTTTGGAACCTTCATTCACTCTCTGATGTACATCTGCTTCCACTCCACCATTTGCTGCAACAACAGACCCCAAGTACTTAAAATGATCCACCTCCTCAAGAAACTCTCCATTCAACATGACATTCAACCTTGCACCACCTTCCCTTCTTGTACATCTCATTACCTTACCCATACCCACATTAACTCTCAACTTCCTTCTCTCACACACCCTTCCAAATTCTGTAACTAGTCGGTCAAGCTTCTCTTCTATGTTTGCAGCCAGTACAGCATCATCTGCAAACAACAACTGATTTACCTCTCATTCATGGTCATTCTCATCTACCAGTTTTAATCATTGTCCAAGCACTCGAGCATTCACCTCTCTCACCACTCCATCAACATACAAGTTAAACAACCACGGCGACATCACACATCCCTGTCTCAGCCCCACTCTCACCGGCAACCAATCACTCACTTCTTACAGGATATCAATAAGATGATCAGATTTTCGCCATCACATATCCAAAGCATTTCATCCCTCGTTTACCCTTTCACAAAATTTACAGTACCCTATATTCCTACAATAAACCTGCGTTCCGTTTTCCTTCGTTGACCAAACTTTCCAAGAAATTTTGCTCTATACAAGATCGCACATTTTTGCACAAGAAATTCGCCTGATCCTTGACTTCTTCCTGAAACTGGTATGGCACTTCTTTTACAAAGAAAAAAAAGGTAATTTCCTTAAAATATTTTTGAGATATATTGTTCAAATCTATAAAATTGAAAATATTTTATAACATGCGTAAACATTTTTATTGAAACAGAAAACCTTATGTCAAAGAAAAAAAAAAAAAAAAAAAAAACGTGACGTGACAGAATTATTTAAACATAGATCAGTTTGCTGTACACTAAAAAAAAAAAAAAAAAAAAAAATAGCACCTAAATGTATAAGATCCGGCAGAACACACTATCCACAAGAATGAAACGAAGGTGTTTGATCAGCCAAGTTAATATCACTGGAAGGTTGGCTATTCTGTCGTCTGGATGCTTTGCCACGTTTGTCACTATTCGTGCTGATAGTTTAACAACGCAATGCTTCTGAAGTCGACACTAGCTTTCAGGCCGAACAAAGGAGGAGCGATGATTTTTCACGACATTTTGGCTGCCTTGCCAAACGGCTTTGTCCATCGCTTCTAAAGCCAATTCATGATATGCATGAGAAGTGACGCAGACTCGTTAAAATAAGTACGAAGAGGAAAAGAAGCAAGCAATGAAGGCTGTGGTCCATATCAAAAGCATTTCAAATATTCCCAAAACTTCCCAGCTTCTTTTCGTTAACATTTAAATTCTGACTTGGGCTTCAGTAACTATTTCTAATCATTGAGTTATTCTTTTACAGTAAACGGCGAGGACATGAAACATTAATTCATTTGCAGTCTCAGTCTACGACATAGTAAATTTCACGAAAAAATTTTAACAGAAGCCATTTTGTCATAATTGTAACTAAAATTGGTAGGACAATAAATTCATATTTGAAAGCAAGGTTTTCAGGTACACAGAAACTTAACAATAAAAAATACTGAAATTGGTTTACATGTCCAATTAGGAAGAACATACTCGTATATTTCACTTCACTTTTGTTTTCGTGTTTTGTAGAGTTTAACACGCAATGTATATTTTTTTGAGTTAAGGAGAGGTCGAGGGAAAACATCCCTCACGCATAAACATACGTTGAACCTGTTCTCAATAATAATGCAGCCATTTTAATTCAAACTATTCTTTCTAGGAGAGTGACAATTTTAAATGAAAGAACATGTAATCATGAGAGGAATCATGAATCTACAAATGGGTCGCTATCAAAGCTGTAGCTATATATTTTTCTAAAGGATTTAAAAAAACAGGACTAATAGTGGTTCTAAGGATGTTTTGGTATAAAACAATAAACCGACACCTAAGATAACAGCAACATAATAATAATAATAATAATAATAATAATAATAATAATAATAATAATGATAATAATAATAATGATAATAATAATAATAATAATACAGAAAGGCACTTAAGAAGGAAGCCAATAAACAAGAGATAAAAAAGAATATGCGATAAAACTATAAACTCACTGTTACTGCTTTCCTTACGCTTGATTTATGTTCTCATTATATATCACTTTTAAATGTACAGAGACGGAAGTTGAGAAGACCCATTTGAATATTTCCAAAGAACTGGCGTCGTAGCTGGCACTGTGCCCTTGACCTGGTAGGTTCAGTAATCTCATTTAGTTTTCTTTTCAATATATGAGTAGACATTCTCGTGTCCATCGACTCGTTACAAAAGTGACAAAAGGTACAAAAGTGATCAAATAGATGACATTAATTTTTTTTTATTTATTAATTTTTTTTTTGTAACTACACTATTTAACAAATACAGAGCTCTGTATTTAACCAACACAGAGCTAAGAAACTGTAGATTTTTTTTACTTATCCATATATTTTATTCGAATCAGAAACTATTTTCAATGTTTTTTTTCGTATTAGTTAGTGAACCATGGACCGCAATAACCATAGCGTAGTTCAGGTATTTCTATTTTTCTTTTTCTCTTTTTCTAACGTTAAATAAAAATTGCATGGAAACTATGTAATGCTAATTATAATTATCGGAAAATGACAACACAATAACTTACATCCATTAAATCTCTACTATGGTAAGTAGTATAAAAATAAAAGGTGCAAACGCAAATTCTTCAGGACACAGAATGTAAATCCAACTTTTAGTTATAGAAATGGATAAATACATATAGAGAGTTGTACACAACGTCTGTATAAACAACTAGTAAATCGTAAAAAGAGGAGAAAATATTCTATCTGCAAGTAGCAGATATAGGATAAAAAAAATGTACGATTTATTCACGATTTTTTCGACTTTCTTAGAGAAATTAAAGGTAGATTGAATTTAAGTCCCCAGACGTAATTAGCTACACTGATATCAGTTTCAAAACAAGCATACTTCCAATAGCTAACAGCAAATAGAAATAAAAGAAAACTACATCGATGTTCTGAAAGTCATCTCCGCTTAAATGTGATCATTAATCTAGTGGATATAGCAGAATATTTTATTTATTAACCCTATACTGAAAGTCAGATGTCAATATACATATTAAAAACAAAAAATATTACTTGGTTTGTAAATCAAATTATTATTCAAAATAAGAGAAACAAAATAGAAATTAAAACACAGTTCTCACTATAGGGTACCATTACAACTTATAATACATATTCGCTATACTGTTTCACTTCATTTGTACTTCCTGACATGCAAAACTATTTTTTTTATTCATATGAGACCGCTGTCCATATAAAAGCTCGCACCTTTTTTTTTCCATTGAGAAAATTAGGGTTATGTCCTTCCCACTCCTCGGACGGGACAGAGTATTTTGAACAACATGATGTATAGATGACAAACTCGGTCCTTCTATATTCCACTAAACCTTTTATACATCTAAACGTGAGGAGTCGAACAATTGGCATCTAAAACGGTGGTTTTATACACGTATATTTCATGGAAAAACATACATAAATGAGATATATACACACATATACATATTGTGTATGTGTGTGTATATATATATATATATATATATATATATATATATATATATATATATATATATATATATATATATATATATATATATATATATATATATATATATATATATATATATATATATATATATATATATATATGTATATATATATATATATATATATATATATATATATATATATATATATATATATATATATATATATATATATATATATATATATATATATATATATATATGTATGCGTGTGTATAAAACGGATTTTGAGCGAAGCGAAAAATCTATTTTTGGGTGGGATTGCCATGTCGTCCTGATGGAAGTTCCTTAAAGTAGCTTCCTAAGGGATATATGTACTACAGTGATATTCCCAGAGAATTTTACCTTTAGGAATCCAGAATTCCAACTCCTGGCACGAATATCCTTAAAATTTCTCCTAAGGATATCGCAATATCAGCAGACGCATTCTTGACAGGCCTCCATAGCAATCTGCACCCCAAACAGCGTTTTCGCTTCGAGGAGGATGTGGCAAAATAAAAGGGAGCCGTCCAAAGGCTATCCCCGCTCTCGTAATATTATTGGGAATACAACAGCGCCATTCCCACGATGGCGAACATTCCTTGTAGCATTGAGTGTGGTGTTACAGATACAGTACCACGGGAGGGATACTGTGAAGATCTTTTCTTTTAGAAGAGATGGGTGGGTCCATCAGGATGACATGGCCATCTCACCCAAAAATAGATTTTTCGCTTCGTTCAAAATCTGTTTTTTGGGCTCAAGCCATGTCGTCCTGATGGAAGCATACCAGAGTATTAGTGTATCTGTGGATTTTTATCAGTGCCTTAACCTTATAGCAACCTTTTCTATGGTCATAGGGACCAATTAAGACAAGTGACGTCACCGTTATTCGTCATCATCACTAATCATAAACAATGTTAGTGCTTCCTGCCTCCTACAGGGAAGAGTCATTCTAGACAGTAGAAAAGGGATCTTGAGGTTAACATACATAGTATGACCAAACATAAGTACACACTGAATATACAAATAGTCTCATAGTTGTATATTTTGCTAAAATAACATCAGTGTCTCTTATATCTATTATTTGATGCATACAAATATATGAGGGATACTTACTTTGGTAAGTTGAAGAACTCTGGCATGTATACATCCAATTGTCTGGCGAAAGTGGACGTACTACATTCTAATAGACATTTATTACTAATAAATGACTAAAAGAGATGTTCAGCAAAACGAATGTAGTATGACAATGGGATTATACCTGTAACGAGTACAGAGACTATATTTCCTTCTAGAAGGAAGAAATGATGAGTGCCACTCTCAGACTGAAGAAAAATTATAAAACAATTTCTCTTCATAATTCCTGTACTGGTTACTTCTATTTGCACTGTGTACTTTGTACACCGGCACTAGTGCTATCTGTATAATTCCACACCTGGGATTTTGAACAGAGCTAGTGTTATCATGGTAACACTTAATCAAAAGAAGTCACACCTAAGAAGAGTGACCTCTTCTCCCTTTAATTGACAGTCCCAGTCAATTAGCTGTTCATTGTAGAATTAGACGGCAGGTTAAATATTCTACCTGGCGTCACCACATATTGCTTCAGATCATGGATTTGTCTAGCATAGTGTATGTAGAACACTCTGGGTGATTCTCATCCGTTACATGTGCGAGGACATGTGAGGTCCCAAACCATAAACTGTTTACTACAGTAATTAGGGCGCAGGTTCTAATACACTACCTGTCGCCACTACGAAGTGTTTCAGTTCATGCACTTGTTTAGCATAGTGTTTGTAAAACACTCTGGATGATTTCCATCCAGTGTATGAACGAAGGCGCTCAAAGTCCATATACTGAAAGAAGTTCAGTGATGAAACAATCTCACTCGGATTATGACCTGCGGGAGTACTGTCCGGATCCGCTCTACGAATAAAGTAGGTGAGCTTCGCCCTTAGTTGTTTTAGGGATAAATTTGATCCAGAAGTTTCTCCTTTAAAGAGCTGTCCTCCCCTGAAGTCTGAAGTTCTACGAAGATAGACCTTTAGACACTCTATAGGACATAGGGAGACATCTTCCTTCAGAGGGCAGATTCTCCAGGGACCCCACCTATTAGTGGGTAGCTCGTTTTTAGCGAGAAATGATGGATCAGGAAATAGATTAAGTTCTCCCACTTCCGTGAACTGAATGTGACCCTCATCTCTGGATAGGGCCACTATTTCACTAACTCTAGCCCCGGAGGCGATAGCGAACAGAAAAAATAACCTTTTGGGTTAGATCCTTAAGAGAACAATCTTCTTTGTTCACAGATGAGGCATAATGTAAGACCTTGTCCAAAGACCAAGAAATGGGCTTTGGTGGTACTGCGGGCTTAAGCCTAGCACATGCCTTCGGAATCTTATTAAAGATTTTATTCGCCAGATCCACCTGAAAGGTATATAGGAGAGGCCTAGTCAAGGCTGACTTGCACGTATTTATCATATTGGCCACCAGACCTTGGCTATGAAGGTGGACAAAGAAGGACAGACAGAAGTTCATTGAAATTTCTTTCGGTCCTTTTGCTTTGACAAACGCAACCCACTTTTTCCAGGAAGACTCATATTGTCTTCTAGTTGACTTGGCCTTGTATTCTTCTAAGAATTCTATATTGCCTTTTGAGATCCCAAACCTTTTTCTAACCGCTAGAGCGAGAAAATTATGAAATGAAGGGTTTGGGTTCTCTGTGATAAAACGAAGGCAGTTAATTTCTGAACCTTCGGAAATATACCTAGGGTCAGAGCTAGGACCAGCCTCATCTAGTCTATCAGCCCCACTAGAGGATCCTCGTATGGGGCTATATAGCGAGGTAGTATCTTGAAGACGCTCGTGATGAAGAGGTCGAATTGCAGTTCCGGGACTTGTTCCCATCTGGGAGGGAATATGTCTGCGCCCATGGACCATTCCAACTCTATCGGTTTGGATCGAAATAGAGTATCCACCCTCACATCGTGGATCACTTGTGAACTGCTGGTAGGTGCCATCCCTTTAAGAGAGGGATGGGTAACTTCACCAAGACTGAATGAGACGTTCGAATGTGACGTCTTATTATCGCTTCGGTGTCCCAGATCAGTCGTAGGGAGTCTGATCTGTGTGGAGGGGGCTTCCCCACCCATGAAAGGACCAGCAGAGTCTTGGGACTTTCGTGCTCTAATTTCTGTTAGAGAAGCGATTAAAGAGGGACCGATCTCAGTCTTTTTTTATCTCTTCAAGCGTTTGATGCGTGTTTTCTCCAAGCTCTAAACGCATCTTTCCGGTGTGCCCTTAGCACCAAGTCTGTCACTATAGCGAACTGGGGAAAGTTTAGCGCTTTTCCCTATTGGCGTTTTGGAATTCTGACTGAATACCTGAGTCTCTTGACAGACCTCGCGAGCTCCTTTTATCCTTTTATATTTCCGAAGGAGAGGAGAGTTGATGTGACTGAGGGCTTCGATGGTTTCTTAACCATCGAAACCGCTGAGCTAGAGAAAGTCGTGATGTCCCAGGAACCGGGTCATCTCTTTGAATGCACATTGGCTGGACACTTCGGGTGCTGCCTACTCCAGCCTCTCGATCAGGTATATTAATACCTGAACTATTTCTAGGCTTGACTATGACGTGACTAAGTTCGTCAATCCTCTGAAGATACTTAGGACTGTGAGTCCGACACGTATCTTTCTTAGGATGAATGTTACTCTCTGTAACATGAATTCTAGATAGGAGGAAGGGGGGTAGTTGACTGGAAGGTTCCGAAGGACACCTTTTAGGTTTGACAAGACTACGAACACCCTTAATTGGAACAAGGTTCATATGTTCAGAAGGATTAACATTCAGAACTTGCTGTTTTTTATGAACTTGTTGAGTGGTGACAAGTTCAGAATGACTCATTGATATCTTGAGTCCTTCTCGTGAACACAAAGCAGGTTTCCCTGGAACTCGATGAGCTATAGTTTTCTTATTACCTGTATGCTCTATAACTCTCAGGTATACTCCTCCAGGAGGGTTTTGAAATGTAGGAGAAGGTAAGGAAATGATGGTAGGGACATTTCTGTTTCCCATCAATGGCTCCTCTTGAATAGGCTTTGGACCGAGGGATCGAAGGTCCTGCGATCCTGAGGGAAAGTTCCTCCTAGCCGAAGCGTCTTTATGCTTCGAGTAGTCAGTAGGCTTAGACTTTTGACCATCTTCCTGTAGCACCGTGATCACTGGAATAGTGGGATGTTGTTGAGCAGCCCAGATATTTCCAGCATTTCCGATCTTCTTTTTAGGTTCGGGACCCAAAACCACAGAAGATTTTCTCTTTGAAGGAATGCCCCATTTTTGGAGAAGACCTATGTTCTCCATGGTGGCGTTCTTAATTACTTCCTTAGTGACCTCGTGTGGGAAGAGGTCTTTACCCCAGATGTTGGAAGATATTAGCCTCCTTGTTTCGTGTTTAACTGTTGCATCAGCGAACACAAACTCTCTACATGCTCTCCTAGCCTTCATAAAGGCGTAAAGGTCCTTCACCAAGATAGCCATATGCATTTTGGCTATGACCATGAGCATGTCTGGGGTACTTTCGTAGGTTGAACACAACTCTATGTAGTTTTGTAGAGAAAGGGATGTCGCAAGTCTCTCCTGTGACTCCTGTTCATTACACAAAATCAACTCAGACAATTCAGGGAGACATATCTTGAATTGTCGACTTGCGACGTCCTTGTCTTATTTTCCTACTGAAAATGTCAAATGAACTTCCTTCCAATCCTTTTCCTGTCCGGGAAAAGCTGGTGACAAAGGCTTGCACTCATCGAGTGTGGGACATGGCTTACCCGCCTCTACCGCTTTGGCAACAGAAGTAAATGCCTTCCCCATAAAGGGGAATGAGAGTGAAGTAGGAGCAAGAAAGGAAGGGAAAGCATCAAAGCTTGGCTAAAATTGAATTTTGTCCAAAGGAACAGCACCTATTTTGTCTTAGATGCAGAGGTTGCCATTTGAAATCGGCATCTGCTCTGCAAACCTCCAGGGATTGGTTATGGAGCATGTTGGTAGGTCTTGATTCATGGGTCATTTGACTGACTCCTGGGAAGTGACAAGAGAAACTTTACGAGGATCTATCTTGCGTTTTACTTCCTGCTTTTCGTTTTGTTTACGAAAGCTCTCTATTTGATTCTTCAGCTGGATACATAATTGTACCACATTATCCAAATTAGGGGTAGAAGATGAAGATGTCGACATCGATGGCTCTAAAGCCGTCATAGGCGGAGGAAATTCCGACGCAACATTTTCCTCTTCTACCCTTGGGCAGTTCTTGCCCTTAACCCCAAAGGTTTTCTGGCCGTCAGGGGATGTAGTTGGCTCCTGAGGCACTACTGTTTCCTCACTTGCTTCTGGAAATAGTAGCTTACGCATCGTATCATTAGGTAGGAAAGGTCCCGGAGAGATCTTTTGAAAGCCTCTCACCCAGTTGTGTAATTTATATTGAGCTGTATCCCTAGTCTCCGTAGACTTGGGATTTTCAAAACCTTCGGACATTAATGTCCGACATATATTGCAAACCTGTGGGTTCCAATAAAGTAGGGATCTGGAAATAATATTACAGGGGGCATGAAACCTGCAAGTATTATGACCGTAAAAATAATTACTCTTGGCCTTGCAGAGGACTGCAGCACAAGGTATGTAGTGTTCCTCCTGTAAAGAAAGGAAAACCAAATGAGTATACAATGGATTATCTCCTTGACAATCAACATGCAAATGTCCTTTACAATAGAGTAGCTTAGGATAGTAAGCTATAAAGGGATAGTAGGAGATACATACTTGTGTACCCCTGTGAGCAAATGCTGTTGCCTCCCCTCAGTATTAACTACAAGGACGTTTCTCTATTGAGTAACTCCAAGTAGAAGGACTCTTACCCCTAGGGGTAGAGAAGTATCAAATCACTGTCCCAAAATAATGTTAATACTGTGGGGTCAGGATGACTGATTCTCGATCAGAATATTGAAGAAAACTATTCATTCAATATATGAACGGTACCAGCGGAATGCTTGTACAAGGGTACCCAAGGTATGTCAGAAAATACTACTGTATAATGGTACTGTATTTTTTTAATTGCAGTAAGTCTATATTGCAATTTACTGGCTACTGTACATCATGTATTGTAGTCTAGTCATTATGCTGCCTTCATAGTAGCATATGACAGTATGGTCCATCTAGCATGAAGCCAGCTGGACTAGGAAAATAAAGACATATATTTGTATATCCCACTCAGCCTATTTGCTGTAGTCTTCCTACTATATTAAAATATAGAGTTTCCTTATCAGGGAGACTCAAGGAAAAAGGCTCTACCCTTTAAGGGTTACGAGTGTATTACTCTTGCCTTGAAGTGTTTAATATTGTAGGGTAATCATAATACTGATTTCTAATGAGGATATTGAAGAAATCATATTCATTCAATATAGGATTGGGCTCAGCAAATGCCTGTGTTGGATATCCAAAATATATTGAAAATAACTACTAGTATAAACTATAAAGTAGTTTTCTATCTGCAGTATATTCTATATTGCAGATATACTGGCTACCTGTATAATATATACAGTAGTTCAGCTGGCATGTAGCCGGCATAGCTAGGTCTTGTCGGCATACCCGGCATGCTAGCTAAAGAGAGAGAGAGAGATAG
>NC_090735.1:82734309-82759309 GCF_036898095.1 Palaemon carinicauda | reverse complement strand
TTATTTATTGTCTGAACAACTTGGCCAAGGCAGAAAACAGTTGAAGTCTTCGTGGGAGAACTTAATTGTGTACGCTCTGTCCCACAAACCTGATTACCTCTGCCAACGAAATTGGGTGGAGGTTATGTTTTCGCCCTTGTTTGTCTGTTTGTGAATAACTTCCTGGCTACAATTTTCCACACATAGCTGTGAAATATTCAGGGATTATTTGATATGTTGATACGGGGAAGTGATTCAACTTTGAAAGTCTTACGTCAAAGGTTAAGGTCAAGGTCGAGAAATAAGCTGCTGCGGCGGAGGTCTTCGCTCTACTGAGTGCCCCTCTAGTTTTTACTGATTTTCTGTGAACATTTTAGATGAAAAATTAGTTTTGTACATATTGCCTAATTTGTATTGTTAGAATTCATGTTGATTCACTTGTTAATTAATCTTAACAAACACACCTTTAAAAAACTATGACAAATGGCTGCACAGTATTTACTCTAAAGAATCATGTCTTCTTTCGTGTCTGGAAACACACAAGAACTAAGAGGTTCCGGAACTAATATACTGTAAGGTAGAACAATAAGGTACTCTTATAAACGGGTGAGGAGCCTTTTGAAAAAAGATATTTTGAATATATATTTCAGCCTTTAAAAAATATTTTGAGTATATATTTCAGCCTTTGAAATATTTGGAGTATATATTTCAGCCTTTAAAATATTTTGAGTATATACTTCAGCCTTTTAAAGAATATTTTTTTGTATATACTTCCTTTTCATATATTAAATCAAATTACTTTAATCGGCCCTCTTTGGTAACTTACGCATTTGGATATATAACAGAGCAAGAGCATTTTTTTGTATAATGGAAAAAACTAAATACCATTATTATACTGTAGAGTATATACCAAACTCACGTACAAGTACGGAAATTGTTTTTTAGACTTGAATGCGTCCCCTTCATCATGCAAATAGAAATTATATATTTATTTGTATACATCCGACATTGACCCACATTCCCGACACACTATGTCTGTGTCAATGACAAGAATTCGAAAGCCAATAACATTACGAAGAGATACAATTTTATATGATTATGGAGGCTGACAAACTTTTTACCATACGTAGTTGGGTAATTGTAAACCACCCTCTCTCTCTCTCTCTCTCTCTCTCTCTCTCTCTCTCTCTCTCCTCTCTCTCTCTCTCTCTCTCTCTCTCTCTCTCTCTCCATATATATCATCATCATCTGTTGATAGTCTACTGAGCCGGTCTATACTAGCAAATTTTCTAAGCTCGTCAATCGGTCGTCTTTTCATCCTTTCCTTGCTTCGTTTGTAATTTTTAGGGACCATTCTGTTATTCTTTTTGTCCATGATTATATATATATATATATATATATATATATATATATATATATATATATATATATACTGTATATATATACATACAATAGGAAGTGAAATTTAAAAAAAAACTCTAAATTTTGCAAAAATCCAGTAATGATTAAAAATTCAGATATATATATATATATATATATATATATATATATATATATATATATATATATATATAGAGGAGGTGCAATTTATAAAAAAGCTGTTTTAGGATTAAACAAGAATAATAGTTAGTCTTAAATCTATCCCAAAGATCTATAATAAAAAAACAAGAAATTCAAAACCTTTTGGACACCACAAATGTCGTATGTCGAAACCCTTACAGTTTTCTTATTGCCTGGATCTTATGGGCAGACACGAGCTTCAATGTAAGTATGCAGGCCTTCCTTACAATGGGCAATATTTTACTACATTAATTAACGTATACGAGTTCCACGTCTTTCTCATCAATGTCAAGAAAATAATTCAGAGAGAGAGAGAGAGAGAGAGAGAGAGGAGAGAGAGAGAGAGAGAGAGAGAGAGAGAGAGAGAGAGAGAGAGAGAGAGAGAGAGAGAGAGAGAGAGAGAAAGCTTATAATTATATAACTTTTTGTAGTAATTAGCCGATTTTACAAGAGTTTAAAAACTTTCGAGTTTGAAATCAAAACAGTATACTACATAAAAGAATATTAATAAAAAAGGGATAATAATTACCAAGAAAAACACCACGACAAATATAGAATAAGAACACCAATAATTATCGCCCTAGGGCTTCGAATATGACCTCCATTTTCCATTTCTAAAGAATGTCAATTGTTTTTTCCCACTCATAAAAAAAAAAAAATTATCGAAGCTTTCTTTCCACGTCCTTTACCTCTCTGGCAGACCCTTGCATATACATTCCAGAGACCGTCCCTCATTCCACAACCTTTACTGTCGCTGCTACACCTCCTCCTACCTCTCCTCCTCCTCCTACATCTCCTCCCTCCTGCTCAACCCCTCACAAGTTCGAGAAACTCTAATCCGTAGTCATGAATCGCAGGGTTCCAGTCGGTGTGTAGCAACACCCTGAGGGCCTTCTGTCGCACTTTTCCTCACCTGCGTCGTATATATCCAGAGGGGATGTTACTGGAAGACCTCATTAAGTAGCCCTCCTTTTCCCCCTTGGAAATGACACTCTATTTTCCCCCATCTACAACCCCTCTCCCTTGTGGCTCCTTGCATGCCTAGAAGGTCTCATAAGATTCTTGTTATCCAGAGTATATTATGTGGCCTCTGGTACATTGGAGATGAGACGAACTGACCAATGAGTATTATTATTATTATTATTATTATTATTATTATTATTATTATTATTATTATTATTGTTATAAGTTAGGCTATAACTCTAGTTTGAAAAGCAGGATGCTATAAGCCCAAGGGCTCCAACAGGGAAAAATAGCCCAGTGAAGAATGGAAATGAGGAAATAAACCACAAGAGAAGAATACACGGTGATTTAAACAATTAAAAAGATATATATATATATATATATATATATATATATATATATATATATATTTATTTATATATATATATATATATATATATATAGTATATATATATATATATATATATATATATATATATTACTCATAAAAATATGAGTATTCAGTGGTATTATGAAAGGAGGGAATGTTCTTTCACTTTTCTAAATTGCTTACAACGTATACAAAGGTTGGCGAAAGGCTGGAAATTTGTAAAGGTTAGGTATGAAAAATTTGAATTACTCTTGGCGTTACTAATGACAAGGTAATTATGATACTGGTGTTTAATTAGCATTCGTACTCTCTTACTATTTATTTTATATATATTTCTTTTTATATTATGTGCAACCGCTTGGCATTGATAGAGGATTTTTTAATCGAAATATTATAGATGAAAATATTGATAGGGGATTTTAAATCTAAATATATGTGAAAACATTGATAGAGAATTTTTTGATGTAAATACTATTTGTGAAAACATTAATAGAGGTTTTTTTTAATATAAATTTAATATGTGGAAACATTAATATAGGATTTTTAATATAAATTTTATATGGGAAAACATTGATAGAGGATTTTTAATAGAAATATTATATGTGAAAAGATTGATAGAGAATTTTTTAATGTAAATACTATGTGAAAACATTGATAGAGGAGTTTTTAATATAAATTTTATATGTGAAACATTAATAGAGGATTTTTAATATAAATTTTATATGGGAAAACATTGATAGAGGATTTTTAATAAAGATATTATATGTAAAAAGATCGATAGAGAACTTTTTAATCTAAATTTATATGTGAAAACATTGATAGAGGATTTTTTAATCTAAATTTTATATGTGTAAACAGGAGTCCAATTTGTATGACTTTATTTTTCTGTATCTCTTCCATAGAGATAACTGGCAACATTTCAGTCATTAAGATTTTAATTTTCGATTTACTCCATCATTTTACAAAACCATCAAAAACCCTAACATTACATTGTTAGCAAAATGGGATTTATGCGTAGTTCTTCAAGGGTCCCTTGGGCCCATGAATATTAACCAAATGCATGCTAACAACAATTACTCTCTCTCTCTCTCTCTCTCTCTCTCTCTCTCTCTCTCTCTCTCTCTCTCTCTCTCTCTCTCTCTCTCTCTCCTCCTCCTCCTCCTCTTTCTCCCCCACCTTCCTCCTCTTCTTCTTCTCCTCCTCCTTCTTCTCCTTCTCCTCCTCTTTCTCCTCCTTCCTCTTCTTCTTTTCCTCCTCCTCCTCCTCTTTCTCTTTCTCCTTCTCCTCCTCCTCCTCCTCTTCCTCCTCCTCCTCCTCCTCCTCCTCTTCCTCCTCCTCCTCCTCCTCCTCCTCTTTCTCCTCCTCCTCCTCCTCCTCCTCCTCCTCCTCCTCCTCCTCCTACTCTTTCTCCTCCTCCTCCTCCTCCTCCATCTTCTTCTTCTTCTTCTTCTTCTTCTTAGATCAAGGGACAAACCGCAAGTTGGCATAGAAAACACCGGTGAAAGGAAAAGGGTCCTTAACTCACTGTTTGCCCTAATCCTTAATCAAGACAATTCAGACCTGAATGTTAATGACGTATAATAACCCCCTGGCAACACCAAATGGCCACTTGAGAAACCGAAATATTTGGTGCACTAATTTTAGCTATTTTGGCTGGTTGAAATAGATTCCATCGCTGGAAAAAAAACTTTGCGGTATAAATGTCATCTTCGTCTATACCATTGGGTCAAGATCATACTGAAAAAAAGAGAAATTTTAGAAATGGTTGTTTTTTTAACTCATAGGTTTTAGTTACAAGATTTAATTAGAGTTTAAGAATAATGAACTATAATTTACTAATTATGGTAGATGTTTATTTACACTTGGTTTCATCATAATCATCAGAAGACCTTGTTTTTCTTTAGTAAATGCATTTAATGAGAAAAAAAATGACTGCGCTGTTCTAGCATTCGACAAGGCCTTATCGAATTACGCACATGAACTATTTTTTTTTCCATTTCTTCGGAAAGTAGGAAGGAAGCTCTCCTGTTGGCTGGACGAAATATGCAACTGTTTTCACCTTGAGTGTTTATAGCAGTTCCAGGGGAAGTTTGTTTTACGGGAACAAGTGAAAGTTGACTTTGATATAGTATTTGTGGTTTTCATTTTTTATTACTCCTTCAGAGCACTGTGTTATTATTATTATTATTATTGTTATTATTATTAATATTATTATTATTATTATTATTATTATTCCTAATATTCTTTTATTATTATTATTATTATTTTTATTATTATTATTATTATTATTATTATTATTATTATTATTATTATTATTAATTGCTAAGCTACAACCCTTGTTGGAAAAGCAGGATGCTATATACCTTATTTACCTATGCATAAAGGTTTAAAGGCTACTCATGAATGGCAGAGGCAAGGGACAGTGACATTGCCCTATTAAGCAGGACAATGCCCTAGAGACTGACCATATTAGATATGATCAGCGCCCAAGCCCCCTAGCCACCCAAGCTAGGATCAAGGAGGGCCAGGCAATGGCTGCTGATGGCTCAGCAGATAGACCTATAGGGTCCCCCAACCCACCTGTCCTTAGCTCACAACGAAGATGAGGTTGCAGAGACCAAAGGAACTAACGAGTTTGAGGGGGGCTCGAACCCCAGTCTGGCAATAACCAGGCAAGGACGCTACCACCAGGTCTCGCAATGAGAACATAAGGCTTAATGCATCGAATGTTTTATTGTTGTGTGTATGTATGTATATATGTGTGTATGTGTAAGCAAGATATTATTGTTATTCTGGTAGTTAGAGCTTAGAAATTATCAAATTCTTGTTTGTTCATTTGTGAAGGCTTCTTCTATACAGGACGTTTCAAGAAGATTTCAATTTTTTTTTCTTAACCTGAATTGCACAGCGATCTTCCGTCTAAGTGATATGCTTATCAGATTTGTGCGTATATTTGTATTAATAGTTTACGCGACCCGTCAAAAAGGACGGTTTGATATTAAGATAGATATGTACACACCCACACACGCACTCCCCCCTCCCCCCTTCTCACCAGGGTATGATTACTTTCTCGCCCTCTACCCGAGGGACGTGGTGAGTTGGAGGTGACATGAAATATATATATATATATATATATATATATATATATATATATAAAAGTATATATATGTATATATATATAAATCTATATATATATATATATATATATATATATATATATATCTAAATCTATATATATATATATATATATATAAATCTATATATACACACACGCCATCCTTATTTAGCTGTTACTGTCAGACTCTATCAACGTCATTATCACCTTCATTGCGTTTGATTGGCATATCTGATTGTGCGTCACTGTCACCGAGTCGAGTTTTGTGTGTCAATTGTCTCTTATTGTGAAAATTTACCGTTATGTTGACTCTGGAAATTTGGATGTTATTATTTTTATTATAGTTGCTGGCTATGTAGTTATAAAGTTAAAAAGGATTTTAACTTTTTTAGCGTGGTTTTCCAGATTAGCAGGCAATAAATTCTTCATTTTATGGTTTTGCTTAATATTAATGAATTAAAGAGTTAAAAGAACTAACGATATCCCTTATATGCGTTTGAAAGGTGTTTACAGTTATTTATATCAGTTTTGAAATTTTTTATTTCAGTTTTGTATCAACGATTTCTTACTTTCCTCTCCTATCTTTGACATAGTCTCTCTCTCTCTCTCTCTCTCTCTCTCTCTCTCTCTCTCTCTCTCTCTCCCTCTCTCTCTCTCTCTCTCTCTCTCTCTCTCTCTGCCTTATTTATCTTTCCCACTTCGCTTTTCATCACGTTATTTATTCGTTATTTACGTCATATTTGACATTTCATCATATTCCCCGCATTTTAGATCCTTCACATTCATCACCAACTTCGCCTGTGCATGTGTGTGTTCGTCTGTGTGTCGTCAGTGTTATTTATAAATACCCTGTAATGATTAGCGATCATTAGCGTATCTCCCCCTCCTCCCCTCCCCCCCCTACTTTACAAACTGCCCCCCCCCCCCAACCCCTCCGAAAATATCATCCTAATTAAGTGAGGTTATCACTGTCGTAAATAGTTGCGGGAGCCCCGACCTTATGAACTCTCTTACCCATTCGATATAAAAAGATGTAGAGAGAGAGAGAGAGAGAGAGAGAGAGAGAGAGAAAGAGAGAGAGAGAGAGAGATGAGGACATAACATCAGTGATGAAGGGAAAGGGGAAGTCTGGAGGTTTGAACTAGTAATGTATCTTTAATTAAGTGTCAGGGTTAAAATTTTTAATCAGACTCTTCTCCAAATGTAGAGGATAATATGAAAGGAAAATTAATTGCCTTATCCAGTTCAGCTCTGGTACACACGAACACACACACACACACACACACACACACACACACACACATACACACACGCACACAAAATTGATAGAGAGAATGGTATATTTATAAAGTCTTGTAAATGTAGTAATGTATCTAGTTACCGTTGGCAAGTGTGACATCAATTGGGTAAGGATTAGTATTGCATATAGCGAAAACAATGAAAGCACAAAGCATCAATGCATCACTTACCCAGTATTGAATGTGTTTATTATAGCACATGTTTCAACCTTACCGCATGAAAGACTGTTTGAACTATGAGTTTCCCAAACCTTGACATGAAATGAAAGGTTCATAGTTTTCAAATATTTCAAATTTTCTCAAGGGCCTTTTTTCTGTCTTATTTCTGTTTTGCCCTTTTGTCTTTGAAAAGTAAATGGATGGTGAAAGTAATTAGAGTAATATCAAAATTATTTTAGGCAGAGTTATGGTACTTTGATTTTATAGTCATAATATTTTGTTATTGTTATTTTTATTATTATTATTATTTTTATTATTAGTTATTAGGAATTATTATTATTATTATTATAATTGTTATTATTATTATTATTATTATTAGTAGTAGTAGTAGTAGTAGTAGTATATATATAAAAAGTGATATTTGAAAACACTTCGATATAATAAACACTGCTTTCTTCAAAGTACTTAATTCTTTTCCAATGCCATGCACTGTACACATACAGAAATATCCACTTGAGCGAAATGATACCATAAAGACATTTCAAGGCATTTTACTACCGAAATAAATGAAAATTCCAAGTGATGGGTTGAAGGTTTATTGCAAATTACCTAAAGCCTTTTCCACGATTGTCTCGAATTTAAGAATTTTATTTATATATATATATATTTTCAAGGTTTTACGCAGTACTCGTTTATGGTCATTTTCTTACCACCTTTAAGGGATTGGAAAGTAAGAAAGTCTTTTCAATATGCATTTTATTTTTCTCCCAATTTCTTTTTTTTTTTCATGTATTGAAGTTAACTTTTGAGTCAGTCTGCTTTAGACTTGTACATGATATTAAGATCGATTGTTATTATTATTATTATTATTATTATTGTTATTATTATTATTATTATTACTTGCTAAGCTACAACCCTAGTTGGAAAAGCAGGATGCTATAATATAGCCCAGGGGCCTCAACAGGGAAAATAGCCCAATGAGGAAAGGAAACAAGGAAAAATAAAGTATTTCCAGAACAGTAACAACATTGAAATAAGTATTTCCCATATAAGCTATAAAAACTTTAACAAAACAAGAGGAAGAGAAATTATATAGAATAGTGTGCTCGAGTTCACACCCAAGCAAGAGAACTGTAACCCAAGAGATAGTGGAAGACCATGGTACAGAGAGGCTATGGCACTACCCGAGACTAGAGAACATTAGTTTGATTTTGGAGTGTCCTCCTAGAAGAGCTGCTCACCATAGCTAAAGAGTCTCTTCTGCCCTTACCAAGAGGGAAGTAGCTACTGAACAATTAAAGTGCAGTAGTTAACACTTGGGTGATGAAGAATTGTTTAGTAATCTCACTGCTGTCAGGTGTATGAGGACAATCTGTTAAGAATAGGCCAGACTATCCGGTGTATGTATAGGCAAAGGGAGAGTGAATTAAAACAACTTTATCTCTAAAAAAAGGCATTTTCATGATTTTGAAATCGATTAGTTAAAACAATTTTATCTAAAAATTGCAGCCTTCCTTGTCTGCCCGAAACTTTATCCTCAATAGATCTTGACGTAAACTTATGTGGAGGAAGAAGCAATTTTTAAGATAATCCGCCCAAAGGTGATCATGTTAACACGGCTACCTGGTCGTGATGGCTCTCTCCCTCTTATTAATTATTAGTCTTTAACTTTTTATATTAACATTAGGTGGCGCTCAAAAATCGTGCGACCTCAGAGGTGAAAAGGCGGTGTTATTTTCTTGACGGCGTCCCAAGTTAAACAAGGATTATCTTGCTATATTTGACGCTGATACCATGTTCATTCAATTTTTCTTTTTCTCTTTTTCTTTTTGTAGTGAGTCGTGTATTTATGTTGTTTCATGGACAAGAGAATGTAGGTGTATGTACATATGCCTGTTTGTTTTTTTTTTTTTTTTTTTTGGGGGGGGGGTGTGATTGTGTATTCATATTGTTTCATAGACAAAAGAATGTAGGTGTGTGTACATATGTCTGTTAGTTTATAAAAAAAATATATACAGTACATTCAATTTTGAATTTTTTTTGTGGTGAGTCGTGTGTGTGTATATATATATATATATATATATATATATATATATATATATATATATATATGTATATATATATATATATATATATATATATATATATATATATATATATATATGTAACATTGCTTTATAGATAAGAGAATGTAGGTAGGTGTATGTACATATGTCTGTTAGTTTATAAAAAAAAAATATGCATTACATTCAATTTTGAATGTTTTTTTTTCTGCGTTGAGTCGTATATATATATATATATATATATATATATATATATATATATATATATATATATATATATTATGTAACATTGCTTTATAAATAAGAGAATGTAGGTAGGTGTATGTACATATGTCTGTTAGTTTATAAAAGCAAATGTGCATTAGAACGAACTGATTTACCCAACCGTAAAAATTATTATAATTTCTGTTTTCTATTATCTACGCCGCCATGGGATGGACCATGTGTAGGTAGCTCTTCTGCCTTAATCTGGCCAACGGCCAATTATCTAGTACAGTAAGTTTCTAAAAACCTGTAAGACAACATTTTTTTGATGCTGGTTTTCAAATTTCCTTAACGGTTACCTGGCAATAATGTTTTATTTTTTCATCATAGTTTGTCTATTGATATTTTCCCTTATAAAAACCTCCTTAGATTTTGGATTCAAATTTGAGATAATTACATATGTACTTACTGCCTCCATTTTTGCTTTTGTACGTTTATTGATAAGAAGTGAATAAAATAATGCGGATAGAGGATTGTATTTCATCACGGATGGATAGATGGATCAGTGTCTCGAGATTGTTTGAAGCAACTGAAAGATTGGAGATGAAACTATAAGAGAGATTACCCGAGTGCCTTATGTCGATAAGATCATGGTGAGTGGTAGATGGAGATGGTTTGGGCATGCTCTTCGCACTCCCCGAGAGAGATCAGCTCACCAAACTTTGAATTGGGCTCTACAAGGACCTAGAAGAGTTGGAAGACGCAGGCCTACATGGCTGAGGATAATGAAGCGTGAAGTAGATGATATGAATGGAAAAGTACCGAATTAAAAGCTCGGGATAGAGACGACTGGCAAAATCTAACCGAGATCCTTTACGTCAATAGTCGTAGGAGGAGATGATGATGATGATGAAAGAGTGGAGAAGTATTTGACATTGGAATATGTTTTATATCTCGGAATTTTATACAAGAAACATATAACCGTGAAATTATTGATATGATTGATTGTTGACGATTTACATGGAATACAAATGGGAATAACGCGAACAATAATATTTGCAAGGAATTTTAAATGCTTTCTATCAATTTGAGGGCTCAGTCTTTCTTATAGAATACTTTGTGGTTTCACTGTTAATTGGTCAGATATTTTTATTAACCGAAGGTAAGGTTTATATTTATACATTTGAATATCTTGTATTCTGAAGAAATTGGTCCTTGTCTAGAAGCTTTCTTCAAACTATTCATTATTTTAATCCATCATGTTTAAAGGTTTAAAGGCCACTCATGAATGGCAGAAGCAAGGGACAGTGACATTGCCCTATCTACCAGGACAATGCTCTAGAGACTGATCATATGTGATCAGCGCCCAAGCCCTATCTCCACCCAAGCTAGGACCATGGAGAGCCAGGCAATGGCTGGTGGTGAGAGGTAGATCTATAGGTTCCCCCCAAACGAACCATCCTTAGCTCACACGAATGGTGAGGTTGCAGCGACCAAAGGAACTAACGAGTTTGAGAGTAACTCAAACCCCAGTCTGGCGTTCACCAGTCAGGGACGTTACCACATTGGCCACCACAACCTGCGTTTCATTATTTGTACCTCGTGATCAAACGTAAGTAAATATAGTAGTTTGGGGATTCGACGATTAATATCTAATGAAAACAGTCTGCTTTCTTGGGATTGAAATCAATGGGAACTTACCACATGCAATGCCTCCCATTGCTACTCTAATACATGATGTTTATTCGCTTGGTCGGGTTAGTTACCGAGTCTTATATAGTATATATCATATGATAAAGCGTCTTAGATATCGATAAATTGTTAATATATTGTTTTTTGATAG
Source organism: Palaemon carinicauda (assembly GCF_036898095.1). Taxonomy (NCBI): domain Eukaryota; kingdom Metazoa; phylum Arthropoda; class Malacostraca; order Decapoda; family Palaemonidae; genus Palaemon; species Palaemon carinicauda. The sequence goes on along the minus strand of NC_090735.1, from coordinate 82,747,755 downwards.
ATATTATTATATTGGTTTTAGATAGAAAAGAATAAAGATTTTGGAGAGTTAAATTCCATTATTCTTTTTGCTGACAAACTGTTTGAAGTTATATTAAATTAAAATGGTTGATTGAATTATCGAGGTTTTAAAGTTGAGTGAAATAAGGCTTTCTTTTTATATCATGTCTCCAGATAATCTTTTCTATCACAGCATTTGGCATTCGTTGGTTTTCTATATCAGTGATTTTATTATATATATATATATATATATATATATATACATATATATATATATATATATATATATATATATATATATATTGACTGGATATGGTTAGATAGTCATTCATCTAATGCTTTGATTAGAAATTACTCTATGTACCTCTTCCCCGTATTTGCCTCTTACTGTAAAAAGTATGTAATTAAATATATTCGTCTGATTAATGCAAACACATCTGCAACTTTTTATATATGTGCAATCTGGGACAATGAAATGAAATGCGAAATTTAAGACGTTTGCTTTGGTACACGCATCTTAAAATATGCTAGTAGATGTATAAAAAAGTAAATATTATGTGATATACCCAGGATTTTTGTCTCTTCTGAAATACAAAATGCAGGATTTAGCAGTATTCCAACCGTAATGGGGAAAATTTGCAATATACATTCACATTCGAATTAAATTAGAGGCACGTTTTTCTAGGTGGTCATAGTTATGGGTTGGAAAGGGAAAAATTACAAAAGTGATATTGTACATAAAGAGAACAAATTATTATTATTATTATTATTACTTGCTAAGCTACAACCCAATTTGGAAAAGCAGGATTCTTTAAGCCCAAGGGCTCCAATAAGGAAAAATAGTCCAGTGAGGAAATGAAATAAGGAAAAATGAAATATTTCAAGAACAGTGACATTAAAATAGATATTTCCTATAAAACTATAAAAACTTTTAACAAAACAAGAGGAAGAGAAACAAGATAGAAAGAGCGTGCCCGAGTGTACCTTCAAGCAAGAGAACTCTAACCCAAGACGATGGAAATCCATGGTACAGTGGCTATGGCACTACCCAAGACTAGAGAACAATGGTTTAAGTTTGGAGTGTTCATCTCCTAGAAAAGCTGTTTACCATAGCTAAAGAGTCTCTTCTACCCTTACCAAGAGGAAAGTAGCCACTGAATAATTACAGTGCAGTAGTTAACCCCTTGGGTGAAGAAGATTTGCATATAAGAAAATGCTAGATTAGAAAAAAAACGATGAGAGAAGAAATATAAAAGTGGGTGTGTGCGTCAAAGAACGTCAGGATGCCTACTAGGAGGTTGTGGGGGAAGGGGGTTGGTTCTGTCCAGACAGCGATCAGCGGGAAGCCACCAAGCTCGTGGACTGGAGACCGCAGTCACAGTGTCCATCTAGACGCCGTAGTGAGTGAACGTAACTCGAGTTTATCCCGTCCATGCACAACTCCTTGGATTTTTGCTGTTATCATTTCGTCTATCTTTAAATTTGAGGATTTTTTTTAGATTTGTATTCTACTGTAACATACTGTCTATGTTGTGGGAATTTTATGGTTAGGCTTATTTCCATTTTTTTTTATTTGTAGTAAAACTCAAATATTTTAATATGATTTGGTACTTAAATACCAGATTTTGTCTAACTAATTTAGTTTTCAAGAAACGTTTCCATAGCAAAGGACTTTAAGGGCTTTATTTTATACGGAACTTTTTCTGGTCTTTTATGTCCTTTTAGATATGTAAATTGACACACATACACACACACACACACATATATATATATATATATATATATATATATATATATATATATATATATATATATACACACACAATTTTCTTGTGTATGAATAACTAAGAGGGTTACTCCTAATCGATAATGATTTTTTAATTAATAATTTATCACGTTTTCCAGTTTATAACATATGAAAGGATTCCCATAACATTCTTTTGTTGATTAAGTGCTTCGATAAAAATCGGATTATTAACGATACAATCAAGTGCGCCGGTTTTTGAAAACGGAAACTTAAAACCAGTTGAAAACCGAAAATAAAAAAAAATGGCCACCACTCTGGAACAGCAAGTAAGCGGGTTGAAACTGGAAGACAACAAGGGCCACCTCAAGGACGACCTGCCCCCACCTCCTCCTCCAGCCACAGCAGACTCCAAGAAACCCGAGGAGAACGGAAAGGAGGAGGAGGAGGATTCCAAAGAGGAAAAGGATGAGCCCGCCATCCTCACCAACATCCTGGAGGATGAGAAGTTTGAATGTTGTATGGGAGAGAAATGTCTGGTCGGGGACGCCAAGTCCAAAGAAGGTAGGACCTGGGGTTGATATATTAGATTTTGGAATTTTGATAAAGCATTTCATTATTTAGTTTTCCATTTTGGGTCAGTTTCTATTCATTAATGTTGTCTTAATTTGATAACTCCCACAGATGTTCAAGGGGTTGATTTATTAGTTTGATAATTGAATAAAACATTTCATTATTTAGTTTTCCGTTTTGGGTCAGTTTCTGTTCCATAATGTGTTCTTAAGCTGATAAACCCACAGATGTTTGGAATTTTGATAGAGCATTTCATTAGTTAATTTTCTGTCTTGGGTCAGTTTCTGTTCCATAATGTTTTCTTAGTTGATAAACCCGCAGATGTTTGGAATTTTGATAAAGCATTTCATTATTTAGTTTTCCGTCTCGGGTCAGTTTCTGTTTCATAATGTTTTCTTAAGTTGATTAACCCACAGATGTTCAAAGGGATCTTTTTATTAATTTTGAAATTGAATAAAACGTTTCATTACCTAGTTTTCCTTTTGGGTCTGTTTATGTTCCATAATGCTGCCTTCAGCAGATAAACCTTACAGATGTTCAATTAAAAATGTGTGCCTCTGTCCAAGTTCACTTCACTTCCATTAATTTTATCCTTTATCAGTGATTAGCTAAATGGTTTCTCACAGATGCTGTCCAATGCTAAAGTATTCAACTTTCCCTTCCCCAATTCAAGCGGTTTTTGTGCTCAACCTTTTAAACGAAACCATTTTAATTTGTTGTATATTTCTCTGAATATATATATGTATATATATATATATATATATATATATATATATATATATATATATATATATATAAACAAACAAACAAACAAACACGTAAATTCCTCAATGTACCATTTTTTTTTATTGATTTAGGGTTGTAGTGTGCTATATATTCCAATAGAATAAAATTTTAAGGGTAAATTATTCAAAACTACGTTAGAGGGTTAACATAATTCCTCAAAATAAACAAAATTCTTCATATATATATATATATATATATATATATATATATATATATATATCAGTTTTAACATGTTTTCCAAAATTCATAATGGTACCTGAATTAATCACTAGTAATATAGTAGTAGTCATGATCTACGTCCTTCCATAAACTCGCTTGTCTCTGGAGATGTCTTAGAGCTGTCCTTAAACATAACTTACGAGCGAGTTCGGTTGAAGTTAATCAATATTTGTAGGCCTAATGCAAGGATAGTCCTGTAGGCTTAAGATTGAAATGGAAGGAGATGGCAGACTTACATCTTTTATTCGGGAAAAAAATACATATGATACCTGCGGTCTTCAATATTCAGTTTATATATATATATATATATATATATATATATATATATATATATATATATATATATATATATATATACATATATATATATATATATATATGTATATATATATATATATATATATATATATATATATATGTGTGTGTGTGTGTATGTATACTGTTGAGAGAGAGAATATATATATATATATATGTATATATATATTATATATATATATATATATATATATATATATATGTGTGTGTGTGTGTGTAAATTCTAGACATTGAAACATTTTGATTATATGGTTTTTTTTTTTTGCCAGAATTTATACCCTCAAAGCCTAATGAAAAGATAACAAGAGAAATTAAAGTTTTTAAAGATGATGCATAATTCAGTTTAATTTCTATCAATATCTCGCGAGCAGTGGGTTATAAGCCACCAACTTCTAATATTTTAAATAAAAATTTGAAATGGAAAATATTGGTTAGAATCCATTCAAATAATTTATGATTAGGTATTGCCAATATAATTTAGTCTCGCTCGTATATTACCCCCCTTCTCTCTCTATCTCTCTCTCTCTCTCTCTCTCTCTCTCTCTCTCTCTCTCTCTCTCTCTCTCTCTCTCTCTCTCTGTAGTTTTTTATGGCTTTATCTGCAATATCAATGTTGTTTTGTGGGGGTATGCTCTTGTTAGCTTATCTAAACCTTCTGGTTACATTATGTTGTGCATTTTAGATAATTCACTTATCAAACAACGCAAATCTAGATTAAAGAAGCCATATTTATTTATGATTATGGATTAATATACTGACAGACTAAACCGAAATGTCGATATCATAAAGACCACGAATTCTTTTGATATTCTTTTTATAGTAATTTTAGAGAGAGGGAAAGAGAGAAGTTTGACTGTTTGAATTGGACATGTTAAAGTTATCATAGCGGTAATTGTGGGATTAATTGCTCTCGGAAATTGATCAATTGATCATCAAGTAGTTATTAATTGATCATCATCAAATAGTTATTAATTGATCAGGTGATCATCAGATAGTTATTAATTGATCAAGTGATCATCAAATAGTTATTAAGTGATCGATTATCAAATAGTTATTAATTGATCAAGTGATCATCAAATAGTTATTAATTGTTCAAGTGATCATCAAATAGTTATTAATTGATCGATCATCAAATAGTTATTAATTGATCAAGTGATCATCAGATAGTTATTAATTGATCGATTATCAAATAGTTATTAATTGATCAAGTGATCATCAAATAGTTATTGATTGATCAAGTGATCATCAAATAGTTATTAGTTGATCAAGTGATCATCAAATAGTTATTAATTGATCAAGTGATCATCAAATAGTTATTAATTGATCAAAGTGATCATCAAATAGTTATTAATTGATCAAATGATCATCAAATAGTTATTAATTGATCGATCATCAAATAAATGTTAATTGATCAAGTGATCATCAAATAGTTATTAATTGATCGATTATCAAATAGTTATTAGTTGATCAAGTGATCATCAAATACTTATTAATTGATCAAGTGATCATCAAATAGTTATTGATTGATCGAGTGATCATCAAATAGTTATTAATTGATCAAAGTGATCATCAAATAGTTATTAATTGATCAAATGATCATCAAATAGTTATTAATTGATCAAATGATCATCAAATAGTTATTAATTGATCGATCATCAAATAAATGTTAATTGATCAAGTGATCATCAAATAGTTATTAATTGATCGATTATCAAATAGTTATTAGTTGATCAAGTGATCATCAAATACTTATTAATTGATCAAGTGATCATCAAATAGTTCTTAATTGATCAAGTGATCATCAAATAGTTATTAATTGATTAAGTGATCACCAAATAGTTATTAATAAATTAAGCGACCATCAAATAGAGATATTAATTGATTTCCAAACTTGGTTTTTGAGTCTCATAGATTTGTATGAGAGAGAGAGAGAGAGAGAGAGAGAGAGAGAGAGAGAGAGAGAGAGAGAGAGAGAGAGAATGGTTACCCAATATATAACAACTATGAAGAACATTGCGTTGAAATTCCTATAGTATCCTAGGCCAATTTTGGAATAACTTTCATTTTGAGAATAATAGGAATTAAGGATTATCAAATATCATCAATATTTAAATCTTACGCTCGAATGCCTTTTGATTTTCTATCAAACACATTATCCAAAATTAACTTTTTATACAGTTGGATCCAACTAAAATCATTATACCTAAACAGATGTTTCCAGTGATTCCTACAGACTGCAGACTGGCATTGAGAGCCTTATCCTATAGACCAAGGTCTGGAGGCAAGGTCGTTGGCGTAGCACTGTGTGATTTAAATTCAGGTGTTTCATGACCCGGCCATTTAAAAGTTGCCTGGGAGTAGACGATTTCATAGCATGGCGTATATCACCTGTTCTTATTTGGTGTTTGTTAGCTGTTGGTGAATTTTTTCTTCATGGATATAAGTTTTTTGCTGTCATTCTCTTAGCTTTAAACTATTGAAAAATTTCTTTTTTGCGGTTTGTATTAAACTCAAGAATATGAGGTCCTTGCTAAGATTTTTTATATGTCTTTGTTTCTTTAATACATGGAGTTTAGATGGAATCTCAAAGTATTTGCAATTGCTTATAGATTTTTTATGATAATTATCTTGATAATCATAACTGTTTTCCAGTCGTTTTTATTGTCAGTTTAACATTAACAACATAGGGATTGACACACGCTATCAATGTTATGAATAGATTTAAAGATAAATGTATAATCAAAATATTTAAAAGATGCTTTAATTAATAGCATAAACTATTAAATTACTATTTCATATTTCATTGTAGTAACTAATCCGTATTAGATGAGTTATTTCAAATTAAGCTTGACATTTATTCTCCCAATCGAATAAGGTCTTTTACCCATTCTTGCGAGCTAAGGTTGGGGGGGGGAGGGACCTATAGATCTACCTGCTGAGTCATCAGCAGCCATTGCCTGAACCTCCCTTGTCCTAGCTTTGATAGAGAGGTGACTTGAGCGCTGATCATATTTATATATGGTCAGTCTCTAGGGCATTGTCCTGCTTGCTAGGCCAATGTCACTGTCCCTTGCCTCTGCCATTCATGATAGACCTTTAAACGCAATCGCTTAAAACGAACCTCTAAACCCAATCGCTTAAAACGAAACTCTAAACGCAATCTCATAAAATGAAACTTTAAACGCAATCGATTAAAACGAACCTCTAAACGCAATCGCGTAAAACGAAACTCGAAACGCAATCTCATAAAATGAAACTTTAAACGCAATCTTTTAAAACGAACCTCTAAACGCAATCGCTTAAAACGAAACTCTAAACTCAATCTCTTAAAGAGAAACTCCAAACTCAATCGCTTAAAACGAAACTATACCTAATCGCTTAAAAAGAGTAATTCCGTAATTAAAAGGCATCTCAGTCGTGGGAGAACGGACACCTTGCTCTTGCGTGTGTTTTGCTGTGCGGTTTCAACGGAATCCCATTTGTCATTGAGATGCGCAGTGTGTGGTCCGATTGCTCGGGGATTTGGAAGGTCCTCTGGAAGTTTATTAATTCCGATCTGGTCGTTTTACATTCTTCCTTCTGATTTTATCACCAAAGTCTGGACTTGAACTTTCCAAAGCGACGAGAGTTCCCGTGATTGATGTATTCTGCATGTTTTGCTAAAGAGGGATTGCTTATCTAGTTTTCTTCGCCTGGGAAAAACAATTGGTGGATGGAATATCCGGTCAAGGAATTGTTTTTTTTACGGGAGGCGGCTCATATAACATAAAGGTGTTCTGTCAGTGGTGGGTGGGAGGTTATAATTGTTATAACATCTCGGTTACACCAACTCTCTTGTCTCGTGTGATATATATATATATATATATATATATATATATGTGTGTGTGTGTGTGTGTGTGTGTGTGTTTTGTCACAGAAAGATCATAAACAGACGCAAGTGGAAGGACATGTATGAGGCCTTTCTTCTGCAGTGGACTGTTAACGGCTGATGATGATTATGGTGATCAAATATGTATATATATATATATATATATATATATATATATATATATATATATATATATATATATATATTACTAGGAATATATGAAGGTATTACACTAACACATGCATTCATTAATTAGAACATTTCTTGTGAATATTGAAAACCACCAAAACGACGTGCCACATTGATGACATTCCCAATAGAACACTGGTCAATCCTAGGTCACGCAACGACCTCCGGACGGATGATGTCAAGCTCTGCCATTGGTCACATGGCATTATCCATTCTCTAGGAAACCCTCTTAAAGGTTGATTAGATTCATAATGACTATTTAGAAACCATTAGTATTGAGATATGCGAAGAGGGTCGTGCTAAATGGACTTGATTCGGAGAATTCTTTCTACTTAAAACCGACGAGAATCGACGGCAGTACGTGGCTGGATTCATGATGACACCCTCCCCACCCCACCCCCCTCCCTTTCCTGATCACTTTTTACCAGCATTTTGCTTAATTGTGTAGCACACATGGTGGGGACGGGCCTTCATTATTGACGATGAAGGTCTCTACGTGTGTGAAAGTCAATGCGTGTTGTTTTTACGTACACTAAGGCATTCATTATATTTGTGCAGTACGGTTTTTTATATGGATATCCCCTACCTTCAGGTATTCCCAGTGTTATTAAAACCTGATTGATTGATTGATTGATTAGGTGATATCTTGCATCCTGTTAAAACCCAACCTCATTCGACACGTGTCTTCGCTAACGGTAAAAAAGAGCATTTAGGGTCCAGTGGATCTACATTCAGATCTAAATGAGACGTTCTGAGAGTGAGGTCGATATTGGCCCCTTTTGGGCCAAATTTCATATTGAAGTTTAATGAGATATTGGAAAGCTAAAATATTTTTACAGTATCTTAGCGCGGATCTCTATACAGTATTCTTGTTAACATCTAAATAGATTTTTTTTTCAAAGTCCGTGTAAAAGCTTATTGCGATATTAGAAAGATATCACTAATTTGCCTGACACCTGTGTGTGAAGTACTAGTCTTGTTTACACCTAGATACGCTTCGCCAAGTTTCATGCTGAAGCTTAGAGCCATATTAGAAAGAGGCCAATAATGTGTACGTTATCTCTGCGTAAACTCCCTTTCATGGCGTAATTTTGTTTACGTTACGTTAACGTGAACCACTGCATTCTTGTTAACATCTGGATTATGTATCTCAATAGACTTCTACGTGGCATTGTTCGTCCAGGTGTTTATGAGCTGAGGTGACCTCGTTTTTTCCGGACACTAAATGGCATTGTTAGTTCTGCCGAAGATTATACTCGTTTTTATACTTGCAGCTCTACTGTTAAGATTGTGTCTTATTCTCATTTTAATTTAACAAGTTTTAGTTCTTTCTTGATCTAGTAGTAAAGAAAAATATCAAGTAAGTAGACAAAGGAACCTATTGTGATAGTTTGGTTTCTGTTGTTTTTTTTTTTTTTAAGTTTTGGCACTTTCTTGATGGCGTACTAAAGAAAAATATCTAGTAAACAGATAAAGGAACACATTGTGATAGGTTGGATACTATCTTTCTCTTTTTTTCTTTTTTTTATACAAGTTTTGGCACTTTCTTGATGGCGGCTAGTACAGAAAAATATCAAATAAATAAACATATGAGCATAATGTCATAGTTTGATCACAGCTGTCGAAATAATCTGATCAGGTTCAGGAAGAACTTCGAAGATTATACTCGTTTTTCTCCTCGGAGCTCTACGGTTAAGATTCTATCTCATTCTTTTTTAGTTTAACAAGTTTTGGCACTTTCTTGATGGCGTAATAAAGAAAAATAACAAGTAAATAGACAAAGGAACATATTGTGATAGTTTGGTTTCTATATTTTTTTTACTATACAAGTTTTGGCACTCTTGATTGTGTAGTAAAGAAAAATATCTAGTAAATAGACAAATTTGTATAACTTTATAGTTTGATCACAGCTACCGGAATAATCTGATCAGGTTCAGGAAGAACTTTGGACGTCTCGCAGACCTCAAGTGAAAACCAGAATGAGAGATAAAGAAAAAAAAATGAACTCATCAAGCCTCTCAGGCTCTCCACCGGATAAACCCTTGACCCTAAAAAAAGAGGTAGCGAGAGATATTGACGGGGGAAGGCGGTGTTACCAGCTGGCGGATTTGTAGCTATGCATGATCAAACAGCAACGCCACCTGTCTTGAGAAGGGGCTCCGTCGAAGGGCGGTGGTGCCCTTCTAGGGGGGCGTCCTTTTACCCACGGTGTCTTACTGGTGACGATTCGCTTCGAAAGTTCAAATGTTTTTGTGTTCAACAGGCTGACATAAGTTTTCATAGTTTATATATAAAATATCTATTTCAACGTAATAAATGTTCTTAAAATGTTTTATTTTGATTGTTCATAGCCTTTCATATAGTTAATTTATTTTCTTATTTCCTTTCATCAATGGGATATTTTTCTCTGTTGGAGCCCTTGGGCTTATAGCATCGTGCTTTTCCAACTGGGGTTGTAGCTTAGCTAGTAGTAATAATAATAATAATAATAATGATGATGATGATAATATCGTCTGGGTAAGCGGGACCTTTGTTTGCTTTGATCTACATATTCCTTTAAGTAATAGCTTCATTTATTACTAATTGAGATATATTTATCACTTTATAATTTTATTACTTAAACTTTTTGCCTTTCATAACCTCCTTTCACTTCAACAAATCATCTGGTTTCCTTTTTTTAATAATCAGCTCGAAGAGACACCTTTAGAATGGGGACTAGACTAGAACTACTGTAAGAAATAAATGCCTCAATGAAGTTCAGTTTATATCAAATTTGACTGTGTTATTTACATATTATAGAGAAGATTGAAAATTATTATATTAAAAGTGGAAGGAGGATTGAATAATTAAGTTTGCTATCTCTCTCTCTCTCTCTCTCTCTCTCTCTCTCTCTCTCTCTCTCTCTCCCAGATTGAAAATTATTCTGAGTGGAAAGAAAGAGGATTGAGTAATAAACGTCTCTCTCTCTCTCTCTCTCTCTCTCTCTCTCTCTCTCTCTCAGATTGAAAATTATTCCGAGTGGAAAGAGAATTGAGTAATAAACGTATGCTCTCTCTCTCTCTCTCTCTCTCTCTCTCTCTCTCTCTCTCCCTCTCTCTCTCAGATTGAAAATTATTCCGAGTGGAAAGAGTATAGAGTAATAAACGTATGCTCCTCTCTCTCTCTCTCTCTCTCTCTCTCTCTCTCTCATCAGCTGCACGTAAATTATGTACGCCAGCATGTCTCGTAGGAAATGAAACTGTGATTACAATACAGTAAAAGGTATATTATTAGATCGGGCATTTCCAATACAACGTCACTAATGATCAGGACGTATATCGAGTTAAGTCTCCAGGACGTATATCGGGTTAGTCTTCTGTGAACGGCCGTGTGGGCGGAGGTCAGTTAGGGTGAAGGGTGTTGGGCGTTTATGTCACATGTGATTATCAAGTACCATTATTGACATTTCAATGGGGGAATTTCATTTATGATAAAAAAATGGTAACGATTGATATTTGTACTTTATTTATGGTAAATCATTATTATTAGAGGAACTATTAATTACATTTCCGAGGTAGCGTTGTACTCTTAAAAATTTCCCATAAAAAAACTGTAAAAATCCTGGAATAAATTTTGCCTGGTATTTACCGTTTTAAAAATTGATATATTGACGTTAAGGAGTGATATTATGGTCACCAACCCGTAAAAGATAATAACAAAGTAGGGTAAAAATTGCAGTCTCCTGTATTTTACGGAAATACGGCTTAGAACAGTATATGTTTACGGAGAATTTCCGATTAAAATGAAAAAACTTTCTTTTTTAAGTGTACCGAGAGGAAAAACGTACCTCCTTGTGTTTGTTACTTTGTAGACAAAATTTGCTGGCGTTGATTTTCATGATTAACTAAAGTTATTCAGTAAAGATACGTATCTTTATTTAATGCTTTAAACTTGTGAGCTAAAGCCATGCTCTAAAGTCCATAAAATGAGCGAACGTGAGCATAATGGCATTATCTCGTATTCTGTATTCTTCTCTCGTTTTGGTCTTATACTTTTAGCCTGTTGTATCTCATCATTTTCAATTGAGAATCTCCTGTTTCGTGATTAACAATATACTCGTCTTACTGCTAATATTAATAGTAATTTTTCCTCTTGGGATATCCTGCACAGTATATTTTTCCGCGTTTTCGTTGTTATGCAAGTATACATCTCATAAATTTTTAGCACTTTTTATTGCCGAAAACATTACCATATTTATATGAGATATCCAATCGCATTATGGTAATCTTTTATTATCCATAACGCTCAATACTGTTGTTATTATTATTATTATTATTATTATTATTATTATTATTATTATTATTATTATTATTACTACATGCTAAGCAGGATGCTATAAACTCAGGGGCCCCCAACAGGGAAAATAGCTCAATGAGAAAAGAAAACAGGGAAAAATAAAATAATTTAAGATTTTTTTTCTTTACGGCAAACACCCATCATTATTTTGTGAATATTTTGCGTAAACTGTGTCCACAACGCTTATGTATGCTGCCTTTACCTGTAGTTAGTATCTTGTACTTTAACTTGGATATTCTCCATCTCAGTCCAGAAGAGGAGACGCAGCATCAGTCACTTATCTCTTAAGCTTATTTATTGTCTTGACGTTTCTCTGGCCAAGATGAGAGTAACCTGTTGGGTCTCCTGGCAGGTTGACTGACAGCAGCCTCATGGTGCCAAAGGTGTTAGTGTTTGTGAGAGAGAGAGAGAGAGAGAGAGAGAGAGAGAGAGAGAGAGAGAGAGAGAGAGATGGGTAAAGAATCTTGTGAACAGATACCTCTCTTATAAATGTTGGCTTGGCTTCTGATAACCTTTGACCATCTCGTAAATGGTAATGCTGAAGGTTACGATTATTTACTACACCATCTGTGCGACTTCCCTTTCAGGCAGGTGTTGCAAAGTAGAATGATTTGGGGGATCAGTGAAGAGGGACATTGTGATACAAGGTACCAGATGGCACGGCCAGGACATATTTCGGAATGAGTCAGGAGAGAGAGAGAGAGAGAGAGAGAGAGAGAGAGAGAGAGAGACTAAAGGGTGGATGAAAATGAAAGAGGAAATGACGTTCATATTTAACTGATGACGTCACATCTACTGTCGGGGAGATGAGAGCAAACTGCTGTTGTTTCTGAAGAAATTGTTGTTTTTGTTGAGAAAACTTAAGAGGGAGATTTATTTCTTCGCTTTTGATATTTTTATTTGTCTTATGAATGCGGTTTTCATTTTTACTTTTATTTGAATGGTTGAGAACACGTCTTTTTGAAATAATAATAATTGTATCATTTATGTATTAAGACCTTCAAGTAATGTTTTTTTTTTTCATTCCTGGATTTTTTTAAAAGCTACAAGTGTATATCTCTCTCCTCTCTCTCTCTCTCTCTCTCTCTCTCTCTCTCTCTCTCTCTCTCTCTCTCTCTCTCTCTCAAAATCAACTCATCAGAAATGTGTAGTTTAAGCTGAGGTTCCAGAACAATCATTCATCGTTAGTTACAAAGTTTTTTTAATTCATATGCAATCATTAAAGGACATATACTTGAAAGTACATACAAAATAAGATATGAGAGGAGCAAAGGCTAGAATACACCATTTTTAAATTGATAGCGAGCTCACAGGTGTGAGGTTGCAGCCTTGCGCCCTCTTGCATGACCCATGCAGAAGCCAGTACTCTAGACTTGCGGGTGATAGCAAGGAGCGAAGACCGCGCAATACGTCGGCCT
>NC_090735.1:82724309-82729309 GCF_036898095.1 Palaemon carinicauda | reverse complement strand
TTCTCTTCCAATCCCTTTTTAGGTTTCTTTAACCCATAAGCTCTACCTGCTGAGTTTAACCCTAACCTATTGATAATTCAATTTTTACTTTATACACGCGCTCACACATTTATATGTTAAAAAGCAAGTGTCTGGTATATATATATATATATATATATATATATATATATATATACTGTATTATATATATATATATATATATATATATATATATATATATATATATATGTATATGTATATATATACATAATTTTTTTTTTACTTTTTTCGGTCACGCTCACCCTTGTGAGAGAGATACCCCCAGAGGAAAGGGAGAGGGGGTGGGAAGGGTCGAATCTATGCCCCTGTGCGCGTGCGCTTTAGTTCATATCTATCTAAATATTTAGGTGTCATTTTGACGGGTCGAGTACAATAGGATATATTTGTATATATATATATATATATATATATATATATATATATATATATATATATATATATATATATATACACAGGATGTGTGGGTTATATTGCTTAATATCTACTATTTGTTTACGTTTGAAGGCTGCCGACTAAGCATTAGGCACCTTATAATACTACGCATTATAAGGTTATTGTTTGTACATGTATGAGTGTCTTATCGTGTTTGTATATAAAAAGTATGCATCATAGTAGTAGTCTATGGAAAGACAATCACTGGACCAAGAAAACACGCCATTTTAAGGAAAATTGGTAATGTTAAGTGTGGATTTGTATTTTAATTTCAAGTTGATGCCATTCTCTACTTTATGAAAAAGGGGTTCGGTTGAAAGAAAACAAGGCCATAAATAAACTACAAGAAAGTATTGAACAATCAAAATAAAGTATTTTAAGATCTATATTTATTTGTATGTTGTGTATTCAAATAATTATCTGTTTAGCACAAGTTAAGTATACGTAACGTTAAAATAATTCTCCTTCAATTATAGTCGTATAAGGCATTGCTGTTTCCCGATCAGCAGGCCCTTGCGAGTGGGCTGTGTCCAGCAGCTACCTTTGGTAGTAATGGCGTTGGTTTGGTGGTGTTCGGGGCGTGGTGGCTGTTTGGAGCGGTTGAGGAGGTGGGGGGCGAGGGAAGGGGGCGTGTAGTGTTTCTTCGGTTGAGTCATTGTTGGCCGAAGTTAGGGTCGAATTTTGTTTAATCCACTACGTTCGGTCAGGGGTAAACAGGATCTCCAGATGTTCGTTCAGGAAATTGAATCTCCTGTGTGTTTGCCTATTTTGTGTGTGTGTGTGTATGTGCGTGTATTGTTTTGATTGCAAGGTTGTTAGGCATTCGTGTATTACCCTGGAGTGTTTAGCAATGAAATCCTGCGTATATCTAATGCAGTATAAGAAAATATAAAGAGGGATTAGTGTTTAATAACTTGTCTTGTTTTATTATCTTTTATTTTGCAGTACTGTACTTCTCGTTTTCGTTTGTGCTTGCTTATAGGTCTCCTCTCTTTTACACCCATGGAGACCTGTATGTTTGTGCGTGTGTGTGTGTGTGTGATTTGAGGAAAAGGGATAAAACGCGAGTGTGTGAAATATTCAAGATTGAGCCTTGGCTGGACAATCCGGCGAGCTGACCTAGCGTGACGTCATGCCTCCCACTTGGATAGAGCTCCGTCTGTTCCATGACCGTGGTCCTGATGAGGATACTGGATCTCAGAAGGGCACATTTTATATGTGGCATTTTTATATCTATTGATAATTTTTCTAGAGGTACATTGAACTTTCGTTTGTAATTGTGGATTTTGATTATGAATATTAAAAAAATTATATTTATGTAATTATTGTAATTTGCAATGTTTTGAGGAGGCCATGATGTGAATTTCCTCTTCTATTGGCCGATGTGGTAACGTCCCTGACTGGCGAACTCCAGACTGGGGTTCTTGTCCCGCTCAAACTCGTTAGCTCCTTTGGTCGCTGCAACCTCACCATCCTTGTGAACTAAGGATGGTGGGTTTGGGGGGAGCCTATAGGTCTATCTACTGATTCATCAGTAGCCATTGCCTGTCCCTCCTTGGTCTTAGCTTGTTTGGAGAGGGGGCTTGGGCGCTGATCTTATGTATATATGGTCAGTCTCTAGGGGATTGTCCTGCTTGATAGGGCAATGGTTCTGTCCCTTGTCTCTACCATTCAAGAGCGTGCCTAAACGAACTATAATTTATCTTTTTTAATTAATATTAGAAGTTATTTCACAATCAGTATTATCCTATTTCATAACAACAGAGAAGTAATCACCATAAAGTCAAATATAATAATGTTTATCACTATGTATGGTTTAGCTTATTTATCTTTTTATTATACATTTATGTTTTAATATGTAAAAGAGAATGATTACCATAAATTATTTTCATCCACATCCTAATGTTTTCAAAACCATAAAAGTGTTATTTAAAGAATCGTCGGGTATTTTCATTCACGCATTAATATCAGTCTCCCGAAATCCTGCCGAGTCACGTCACGAAGGATTCAGTTACGGAGGCTCGAGTGTGTCTGGTCATTATCGTGTCTGAAATCCTCGTGGGGTCTTCTTACCAAATAGACTTACACCCTGGCTGTGTTTGTGTATGTGTGTTGCATGTGGACGGATAATGAGACATCGGGATATAGGTTTTTATTTTCACTTTGTTACAAAAGGTTTGTAAATACACTATGCATAACGAGATACTCTTCATATATTGTTCTTGTTAGCTCTCGAATGGTAATGCCACTCCTTGGGCTATTTTCCCTGTTGGAGCCCTTGGGCTTATAGCATCATGCTTTTCCAACTAGGGTTATTGCTTAGCAAGTAATAATGATAATAAAAACAATAATAATAATAATAAAAATAATGATAATAATAAAAATAATAGTAATAATAATAATAATGATAATAATAATAATAATAATAATAATAATAATAAAAATAATAGTAATAATAATAATAATAATAATAGTAGTATTGTAACTGCGCTACATCAGAATACCAAATCAGCGTTAGGTATCCATCATGTTCAGTGCAAAATCATCATTGCAGAGAACGCAACCTGTGATTTTGTCTACTTAAGAATTAGTAACGCTTCTTGGTTAACAAATTCTATGCTATTAGAGTATATAATATAGAATTGCTGGCGGAATTTGAAACACCTCCATTATCTTAGCTGTAAGTGTAATTTGATTTAGATTTCTTTATCTATGATATCATCATCATCTCCTCCCACGCCTATTGACGCAAAGGGCCTCGGTTAGATTTCGCCAGTCGTCTCTATCTTGAGCTTTTAAAATTTAAATCAATACTTTTCTATTCATAAACTCCTACTTCCCGCTTCATAGACCTCAGCCATGCAGGCTTTGTGCTTCCAACTCTTTTAGTGCCTTGTGGAGCCCAGTTGAAAGTTTGGTGAGCTAATCTCTCTTGGGGAGAGCGACGAGCATGGCCGAACCTTCTCCATCTACCCCTCATCATGATCTCATCCACATATGATTTACTAAAGCATTAATTTAATTGGAAAATATTTTAGATTATTTGTATAAATATAAAACTTGCTTCGGTTTTACTTATCATTTTGTGATGGTGAAGTTATGGACCGACTGGTTTTAATTAGTTAACAGTGGTTGCAGTCAGTGAAGGCGGCGTGCATTACTAATATATCTGGTTAATGGAAAAATATGCTAATTCATTAATTATATCAATTGTTGATTGATTGATTGATTGATTGATAGTTTTCTGCCATCCTGACATCTAAGTATTAATTGGTAAAGAAGATAACAGCTGATAAACTACTCATGAGACAAACTTATTCTTCTCAAACTAAAAGTTAAAATTGAGAAAGGGTAATATAATACAAGTGGAGAGAGAGAGAGAGAGAGAGAGAGAGAGAGAGAGAGAGAGAAATACAATACGAATGAAGAGATAGGGAAATGGAAATTTAATACGAATGGAAGCGAGAAAAATGGAAATCTAATACAAGTGAGAGAGAGAGAGAGAGAGAGAGAGAGAGAGAGAGAGAGAGAGATATTCAAATAAAAAGAAAACAAATCCTTCAAGTTATCACTGTCTATGGAGTACCTGTTTTTGGTGCTATGGTTGAATTCCATACCTCAATATGCATCTCCCATTGCACCAGTAGCTCCTTCTGCCAACGTCCTTCGCCAAGGCCTCGTCTCCATAGTCATTTGGCCTGGGCACTCGCCACTTCAAATCTACCGTAGATGGTCATCTGGACTGGTCACTTTAAGAGAACTTTTAATTTATTATTCAAAAGTAAATGTACGTGTGGGGAAGAAGGTGACCTTTAAGAAAAATTAACTTGGAAAAAATATGTAGAACGAAGTTTAGTAGAAGACTATGGGGGTTCCATTGGAAGGTGTGAAAGTAATATGGTTCAGGTTTACCGGCTTCTCTTGATCACTCGCACAAACTGTATGTCTTTAGCAAAGGAAATAAAAACTGCAATTGACCGGTGTGGGGGAAAAAGCTTAGCGGAACTTTTGATGACATATTTGGAAGTATGATCTCTTTTTGTCGGATACGGGTATGGGATGAGGAGGGGAAGATACGTGTAAGGTGAATGTTATGTTTTTCCAATGTTGGCACAGGTGCTCTGGGCTTTGAATGTATGAGTTTACAATGTTTTCAGTAAATAGGTTTTTTGTAAGTTTTAGTATTATATATATATATATATATATATATATATATATGCATACATACATACATACATATATTCAGTACACGAGGCCCTTTTCGTCAATAGGCGTAGGAGATTATATATATGCACACACACACACACATATATATATATATATATGTATATACACATACATATATATATATATATATATATACACGCACGTTTCATAGAATTATGATTTTATGGTTTGTTCTTTAGTTTTCCAACTTCATATACTTTTTTAGTTTTTACTAGTTTTTTTTTCTTAGTTTTTAAACTATATTTCATACTCTTGGAAAAATTATCATTTTGCCAAATGAATATCAGATTTTGTTTTTATAT
>NC_090735.1:82704309-82714309 GCF_036898095.1 Palaemon carinicauda | reverse complement strand
TTGTTTATTGATGGAGGATTATATTATGGTGTTGCTAGACTTTATCTGTTTTTTTTATTTCATTGTTTTGCAGGACAGCCGACTAAAGAGGGATCGGTTGGGGTGTTTTCAAATAATTAATCCTGAGTTTATTTGATTGAAAAAAAAAAACTCATAGATGGGTTTTTATTATTTTTGCTATATAACGGTATTACCTCTTGTGTACCCTATCTGAACATTTTTTATCTAATTTTATCTTATTGCGAACGCATTTTCTATCTTTCTGATACATTCTTTTATATTTAGAAGGAATTGAAATATATGATTTGCTCCTCTGCAGCCTGTCTGAACATTCTTTTTAAATAATTTTATCTAACTGCAAACGCTTTTTCTGATGCACTATTTTATATTGAAACGGAATTTGAATATCTGGACTATAATTTAAGTAATAATGATAATAATGATAAATTTTATTGGACAAAAAATAAATTACATTAATATTATTCATAAAAATTCAGATTCAGTCCAAGCCCATGTGGAGCTGAGCTCTTCGGGCAATGTATAACTAGAATCTATTATCATAAGTAAAACAGAAATCCATATCTACAATGAATTTATATATAGTAATTATAGGTATATATTGTATATATGTGCGTAAACATATGTGTATGTATGTCTGCATGTATATAGAGTATATATATACCTATATACATGTTTATACTCGTGTATATATATATATATATATATATATATATTATATATATATATATATATATATATATATATATTCTGTGGGCGGGTTTTCTATCCTACGTAAATTGCACTCAACTTGGCGTGTCTTATTCCAACCAGTTTGCGAGGGTTGGCATATTTGTGCCACCAAACCCCCATCTTCAGAAACTCCTTCTAAGAGTTCAACCTTCTGCCTATACTCCTTGACGTTTGTAAACTCGAAGTAGACGGTAAACGTCCCATTCTCATCTTAAATTTAGACGGTAAACGTTCCAATATCATCTTAAAAGCAGACGGTTAACGGTCCATTCTCATCTTAAAAGTAGACGGTAAACGTTCCATTCTCATCTCGAAAGCAGACGGTAAACGTCCCATTCTCATCTTAAATTTAGACGGTAAACGTTCCAATATCATCTTAAAAGCAGACGGTAAACGGTCCATTCTCATCTTAAAAGTAGACGGTAAACGTTCTATTCTCATCTCGAAAGCAGACGGTAAACGTTCCATTCTCTTCTTAAATCATATCACCTGTGAGACCCATTGCCACCCTTCCTCAGTTTGCGATGAATCATTTAGAAAGAATTCAATTTTTTTCATACCTTTTGAGCTGAGCCTGATAGACACAACGGTGTGGCTGCTGATGTTGTCTTATCGTTGAAGTTCGTGTAAAGAATTTGGTTACTGCTTAATCTCTCTCTCTCTCTCTCTCTCTCTCTCTCTCTCTCTCTCTCTCTCTCTCTCTCTCTCTCTCTCTCTCTCTCTCTCTTTTCAATAATCCGAGAAGGTGACTCATCCATCTGGTGTCCAAACGGGTACCTGGTCATATAGTAGTCCCTTTTAGATTTTACTCGTCAGCTTTCGATTTGAATAGAAGAAAATTCTCTCTCTCTCTCTCTCTCTCTCTCTCTCTCTCTCTCTCTCTCTCTCTCTCTCTCTCTCTCTCTCTCTCTCTCTCTCTCTCTCTCTCTCTCAAAGCTACGCGCAGTGAAAATTATGTATTTATATGATTCTTAGTCACGAAGATTTTTTTTTTTTATTGATTCATGCATTACTATGCGTTATCCTACCTCTGTTTCAATTCCAGCTAATTCCAGGATTACGGCTAGATAAACAGAGTACTTAAGCCTCAACATTGCCATATGTTGAGGTCACAGAGAATGCCTAACGTGGGTGGATCTCCGTTTCCTCTTTTCAAGTCTCCTGATGTGAATAATTTAACAGCGATAGGGTCCTTCCTTTGGTTTGTTTAATTCTTTTCGATAATATTTCTTTTTTTCAGTTTTAAGTGTACTGTTAAAAATTTGCCATAAAAAGGTTAAAAATCCTAGAACAAAGTCTGGCAGGTATATATAATTTTAAAAAGGGGTATATTGACAACAAAGAGTGATATTACGGTCACCAACTCGTTAAAGGTATTAACAAAGTATGGTAAGATTACGGTCGCCTGTATTTTACTGAAATACGGTTGAGAACAGTATATTTTTACGGAGAATTTGTAATTAAAATTACGTTGGTTTTTTTTAACATTGTAATTATATAATCTAAAGATTTGGTATATGTTTATTTAGGAGACATTGCTGACATCTTGATCACTGTTGCTTTTTTTTTTTTTTCTTTTTTGTTTAATTGTTTTTAAGGTAAATTTTTAATGTTTTGGTAGAAATGTAGCCTATTTCTCTTTACGGAAGGTCTCAAACTTACAAACATTCTGCTTACGAAAATCTGGAGATACAATCAGAAATCCAAAGATAACATAAAGAAATACTGTAATAAAATATTATATAATTTAATACAGTAAGCAAAACGACATTTGTAATACCCTGATATCTATCTCATATGAAACCATACTAATTTGTTGACTTTTGTAGATGGAAATCATAGGCATGGAATTCAGGTTAAAACTACACTAGGCCAAAATATAGCAAAAATAGACTTGCAAACAGCTTCTTGGGACCAATTAAGTCAGTATACAAGCTGAAGACCATCTATATATATATATATATATATATATATATATATATATATATATATATATATATATATATATATATGTGTGTGTGTGTGTGTGTGTGTGTGTGTGTGTGTGTGTATTTTTTTGAAGAACTATGTTCTGCAAACAGACAAATCCCGATAGAGATGTAAGTTTAAAAGCTCCTAAGAGATGCTACTTATATGAGTTTTCTTGTGCTGTGAAACGGGTTCCAGGCTGCTGGAGATGCCACTTCCAAGTGATTTCTTCTGATGCTGTTGGGAACTGGTTTCTGGGGGGGGGGGGGGGGGTGTTTGTTCTTGGTGGGCTATGATCGTGAAGAAAACCTATGCTGACGGTTGAGGTGTCTCTTTTAGAAAATAATAGAGAATATTTATCTACAGTTTTTTATCTAAAAATTGAGGAATTTTAGATAATTCAAGCATGTGTCTCAAGCAGAAACAAAGATTTTTATCTTTAAAAATTGAGGAATTTTAGATAATTCATGCATATGTCTCAGGCAAGAAACATAAATATTTTTATCTCTAATAATCGAGGAATTTTAGATAATTCATATGCTGACGGTTGAGGTCTCTAAAAAAAATTAGAGAATACTTTTCTATATTTTTTTTATCTAAAAATTGAGGAATTCTAGATAATTCAAGCATGTGTCTCAAGCAGAAACAAAGAATTTTATCTCTAAAAATTGAGGAATTTTGTTTAATTCATATGCTGACGGTTGGGGTCTCTCAGAAAAGAGTAGAGAATACTTTTTCTACAGTTTTTATCAAAAAATTTAGGAATTCTAGATAATTCATACATATGTCTCAAGCAGAAATTTTTTTTTTATCTCTAAAACTCGAGGGAGAATAATCATCACTATGATTTTAAAGAGTGTTCAGTAGATAATTGCCACCTTGAGAGGATGAGAGCACCTTAGAAGGAATAACATTATAGCAAAATTCAGCGGAATTTGGGCAATAGCTCATAAAAGTCATTTCAACTGAAGTCATTCCAACTACTCTTGTCCAAAATTTCTGTCCTCGAATTTCAAATGGAGTAATTTCGATTTTTGAACAGATGGATGAACATGATCTTGATTCCCCTCGCTTTCTGTGGCCTTTTTACGATTAAAGGTTTAAAGGCCACTCTTTAAAGGCAGAGGCAAGGGGCATTGACATTGCCATATCGAGTAGGACAATGCCCGAGTGATTGACCATATAAACATATGATCAGCCCCCAAGCCCCCAAGCCTCTCTCCACCCAAGTTAGGACCAAGGAGGGCCAGGCAATGGCTGCCGATGACATAGCAGGTAGACCTATAGGCTCCCCCAAACCCCCCATCCTTAGCTCACAAGGATGGTGAGGTTTTAGCGACCAAAGAAACTAATACGAGTTTGAGCGGGACTCGAACCCCAGTCTGGCATTCACCAGTCTAGAGACGTTACCACATGGACTGAGTCGGTTTTTGGTAAACGTTTTTCTGTTGCTTCTACGTAGGATTAAAGGCGTTGTTGTCGTAAAGGAATGGATACTCCTCTCCTGTAAAGATCCTTTCTGGTTGTGACGAGAAGGATTGTGTGCTCGGTTGGTTTTGGCACCATTTACAGATCTCTCTTGTAAGAGTTAAATAATAGTTCCTAAGTCCTTAGCTTGAGTTTGCGTCCAAAGGCGTAGGAAGAGATGAGGATGATGCTGAATTCCTTAGTAGTTCTTTAGACATTTTTCGTGTAATGATTTTTCTTTTTAACTTGTTCACTCTTAGGTTCAGAAAACCTCAAATTCATTCATTCATTCACTTTTGGGGTCTTCCACCCTTTTATTCCCCTTTATGTAGTTTATATGGGAATGATTTATTATAATGTTGTTCTTAAACATCTATTGTAGTTTATTTACTTATTTCCTTTCCTCACTGGGCTGTTTTCCTTGTTGAAACCCTTGGGCCTTAAAGCATGGTGCTTTTTCCAACCAGGATTATAGCTTAGCTTAGCAAGTAATAATAATTATGATAATATTATTATTACTATTATTATTATTATTATTATTATTATTATTATTATTATTATATTAACTATAAGAAATAAATGTGGAATTCGAAAAAAAAGTTGGAGACTGGAAGATGGCCAAGCCCTCCTTTTGTTACATAACTGTCGAATTTTTACTTATCTTTTTTTTTCTTTTCCTTTGGCACGACGTTTCTGGAACCCGTTACATAGTTTGCGGTCCGTTAAAACTTTTTTTTATCATTATTTATGGCCTTACGTAAAGCTGTTGTAGAGTTTGTTCCGCTACTCAATTAAGTATTATCACAACAGTATTGACAAGTGATAGGTGCTCAAGTAATCTAGAGTTTATGTACATACTTCATTTTTATTTATTATGGACATATGTTCTTTGAATGTAAATATAATTGATATATTACGTATAGATATTAGGTTTATATCAGGGTTTTTTTACGAATTTATTTCATATAACAGTTATGAAATTTTTTACGAATGTATTTCATATAACAGTTATGAATATTGCTTTATTCCTCTCTCTCTCTCTCTCTCTCTCTCTCTCTCTCTCTCTCTCTCTCTCTCTCTCTCTCTCTCTCTCTCTCTCTCTCCCCACATAACTTAAGCAACACATCTGAGTGACCCGAAATCATAGCTCACCCCGCACCTCATCTTCAGGACCAAATTTAGGTCGTTTTACCATGAGACTTGTTTGAATAGGAACCGACCGAGAATGGATATGTTGATCAAGGCTGGTCCCTCCCCTCCTACCCGGGATACTAGCTCCCCCTCCCTCCTGCCTCATTCCTTGGAGGGCGAGGATGAGCTGTCCTTAAACCCCGAAGCCCTCCTACTACTACTGCTCCTTATATACTTTATAAGCAGGAGACGTCAAGCAGACCTTTTCTAATATTTACCCCCGCCAACGGAGTTGGAAGGAGGTTATGTTTTCCCACCTGTTTGTGTGTTTGTTTGTGAACAGCTTCCTGGCCACAATTTTAATCGTAATGAAACTTGCAGGAATTAACTGTTATGTAAAATTTGGAAATTATTAAATTTTGGAAGGTCAAGGTCAAAAGTTAAGGTCATGGTCAAGCAAAATGTTCAATTCACGTAATCAGCCATAAGTTTTGACATCGTCGTCACAGAGACTTCAAACTTAGTTCATATTTGAATGTATGAAAATCAATGACAATTAATACATGTTAAGTTCAAAGGTCACGGTCGAGCAAAAGGTCGAGAAATAAGCTGCCGCGGCGGAGGTCTGTTTTCTACTGAGTGCCCCTCTACTGGAGATTAGAGATTAAATTTTAGCTGGTAACATTTTGTCATTAGAAAGACAGAACAGGTGGCAAGTCTAAGATATGTATTTGAACCTACTCCTCAGATCATCTTTTAATAGGCCTTGATTGGAATTTTTCTTTGTACATTGTTTGTTGTCAGAATCACTCGAAGGATCTTCGGCAATAAGTTTTTTTGTAATTTGTAGGCCTACTTAGCCTCCATATTTTACATTTTTTATATTGTAATTTTTCCAATGTTTTATTTTTTAAAAATTTCATTTGAAATTTTTACCATGTATTTTACATTCCAAGGATAATTATATCTTAGAAATAGATGATTTTATGATTTCTTAATATATACATACATACACACACACGCACACACATACATACATACATACATATATATATATATATATATATATATATATATATATATATACATATATATATATATATATATATATATATATATATATATATATACTGTATATATATATGTGTGTGTGTGTGTACAATTAGTTAGTATGTGTGTTTCTTGATATATTGAATATTTAAACCTATATTTTATATACATTATTCTGAATTTATAACAATCGCTCGCCTAATTAAAATTTTGACTTGATTTATCCATCTCTTACATCTTACTACGAGGCTTTTCTTACGTTATATGTCTCTGCATTTTTACCAGGGATAAAAATAATGTTCATAATTGTTCATTTGAACTGGCTCATTGGGACAGTAGCTCGTGATTACATCATTGATAGTTAATTATATTATATATTATATTATATTATCGAGATGAGAAGGGAAAAAAAATGTTTTTTTAGGTGCACTGTTAAAAACCGTAGTTTTAATCGAAAATTTTCCGTAAAAATATACTGTTCTCAGCTATATTTCAGTGAAATACAGGGGGACCTTAATTTTACCTTACTTTGTTGTTATCTTATACGGGGTGGTGACCCTGATACGTTAATATATCCATTTTAAAAACGTTAAAAATCCTGGAATAAGTGTTGCCAGGCATTTTTCCGTTTTTCTAATGTAAATATTTAAGTGTGGAGTAAGCCTCTCTTCCAACACGATCTAGTGTAGCTCGGAGAATTACTCAAGTCACCATGATTTATTACGCGGCCTTCGGCCAAGAGGCTGTTTTTAATTATACGGCTGTATGAGCTACGGTTTCAAAGGCAGCCTGTGTACTCTACACTCTTTTTGATGAACTACTTTTGGATCTGTTTTGTATTCTGTAATCAAGTTACTTTTATCTTATGAGAGAAATGGATGTTCGAAATTTGGGTTTGGGCCCATTACAAAAATGGTATGGAAATAAAACTTCTGGGTTGATTAGTTCGTCTTTTGTGAGTCATATATATATATATATATATATATGTGTGTGTGTGTATATATATATATATATATATATATATATATATATATATATATATATGTATATATATTTATGTATATACATATGTATACGTGTATGTATATATATACATATATATATACTATATATATATATATATATTATGTATATATATATATATATATATATATATATATACATATGTTTTAGCAATGTATAAGGGTCTTGTATTTACAACATCAAAATTTACTTTTATTTATGCTCGGGGATAAAAAAAAAGATTTCGCCAATTTCATAGAATTTCATTCTTTTTGTATCGCCTGCCAATTATATCACGAATCAATGTGTTAAATCACATCAAAGATAACATGCAAATTATTATTTAATTTGCAGTCACTTTCTATATGAAAGTTGGTACTCTATATATATCTGCTTGTGATGTCAGACATCTCTAGGTGTCAGCCTCCGCCAAATGGAGTGGGAAATCTCTGTTTAGCATCGCTGATTTGGACTATCACACTCGCTACCCGCCCATGTGGGCAATCACTTTGCTGATGAAATTGATGTAACCAGTCATGGGGTATATTGATGACTGGTGCAACGGACATTGAATATGCATTTTTTTATTGGGAAACATTATTATATTACTTGCTAGTTGGAAAAGCATAATGCTATAAGCCCAGGGTCCCCAACTCGGAAAATAGCCCAGTGAGGAAAGGAATCAGGGATATATTTTTCCGTGTTTCCTTTACTCATTGGGCTATTTTGCCTGTTGGGGCCCCTGGACTTAGAGCATCATGCTTTTTCCAACTGGGTTGTACTTTGCAAGTAATAATATTAATGAAAGGTCGAGAAATAAGCTGCCGTGGTGGAGGTCTGCGCTGTATTGAGTGCCCTAATTCTAATTCAGATCGACACATAACTGTGCTACTTTATACCAAAGTTTTCTTAGGGCGTTGCTCAACTCTCAGCATTATCCTCAATACTCGAGTGACGTCACTATGGCAGTGTTGATCTTTGGACTGACGTAAAGCATAGATAGATACTCCCTCCCCCCCCCCCTCTTGGCGGCGGGTTTTCCCCCCCCCCCTCTTTCCACGTCTGAGATTCCATTTCCCTTACTTTTTTTTTTTCTATCACAGGTTCCCTGTTTTGACCTTTAACCCCTCATAAATATCCATGGATATCAACCCCTCTGCTTCACGGTCTCGTAAAAAACATTTAAGGACGTGAAAACTAGGGCGGATGATCTTATGTGTGTGAGAGAGAGAGAGAGGAGAGAGAGAGAGAGAGAGAGAGAGAGAGAGAAGAGGAGGAGAGAGAGAGAGAGAGAGAGAGAGAGAGAGAGAATTACCTAATAAGAATAAAAGCAAAATTTTAAAGAAGTTGATTGTAAGATTACAATCTGTTCAAGGAAGTTGTTCTTAGCTTTTTTATATCAATATGAAAAATCCAATGTCAAACTTATTTTTTTGTTAATGTAAGGTTTCTATTTGAGAGTAAACATATGCCATTATCAGATTGAGCCTCTCTCTCTCTCTCTCTCTCTCTCCTCTCTCTCTCTCTCTCTCCTCTCTCTCTCTCTCTCTCATCTATTCCCTTTTCCAAAAGCCCCAACGTATATCCTGTTCATAAGCTAATTGATGCTAAATAGCAATTTCCACTCATGCATTTGTATTTGGGCGTTACCTTCATAAACAAGTGTTTATTAGGCAAGGTGTCTCTTCAACAAGGGAAGAATATGCATGTTTTCAAGAAATATCCGCGCTTGAACATACTTGCACACATATACATACATGCATTGTTATATTTTATTTGTTTTGTTCGTAAGTAAATTTTTATATTATCATAATTTTAGGAATTCACATTTGTATCCTTATTATCTTTAAAAAAGCAATGGTTATGTTGAGGTGACTGAATGTGTTTACTCTATACTGTATATATAATACAACAGCAAATGCAGGCGTTTCTAGCTCACGGCAGTACTAAGCCTTCAGACATGTCAATAAATCTCTGGGGTTTGGCTTATTTTTCATCACTGCGCTGGCCAGTGCGGATTGGTGATGGTGGAGAGTCTCGTCTGATCGCTCACTGCAAAACCAACCTAGCATGGGTGGCCCTGACTAGTACAGCTTTACTAATCATGGCTATACACAAACATTTTCACTGTGTTAAGGTAATCCCATTGATATGTCTATATGAGTATATATATATATATATATATATATATATATATATATTATATATATATATATATTTATAATATATATTTATTTATTTATTTTAATATCCCCACTTATATATATATAAATAAATAAATATATATATATATATATATATATATATATATATATATATATATATGTCCACACTTATATATATATATATATATATATATATATATATCCCCACTTATATGAATATATATATATATATATATATATATATATATATATAAATAAGTATTCATGCTCTCTTTATGTCCCCCCCCCCTCAAAATACGAGGGAGAGGAAACCTTCATAGCAGGAACAGAGGAGATTTCCAATCGTAAATAGAAAGCGCATTGCGGCAGAGATTTTAGTGTTTGTAGTATATTACCCGTAACATTCCCTTTATATTCTTCTTACCATGAAAAAGGGTTTATTACTTTATTCCCTTTTCCACTATATA
>NC_090735.1:82680451-82692951 GCF_036898095.1 Palaemon carinicauda | reverse complement strand
AAGGGAGGCATTACCTTGCAATTTTGTACCAAAAAGTGGGGAATTTGTGTTATTGGCTGGTTTTCCTGATACGGTAAAATCGTATGCCATGGAAAATTTTAATTTAATCTGCCCTTCCTTTGCATGGAATTTGAAATTGGCCATCGTTGATAAATCTCCGGTTAAAACTGTTGATGTTGTGATAGGGAATGATGTTGCTCTGAAGAATAATACTTGTCCCATACTGATAAACCCTGATAGTGAAGTAGCAGCAGTTACTCGATCTAGTGCTAAAGTTGTTGACGCTGCAGAGTCAACAATTGATCTAGATTTAAGTAGTTTAGAACGTAGTGATAGCGTAGTTGTTGATCTTGGGATTTTGAAGGACAAACTGAATTGGACTATTGAAGAGCTAATCAAAGCTCAGAAAAAGGATTTTCGGGATCTCCCTATTGAGTCAGGTGAGGTGACTGATATAACCGGTCCCAAATTTAAACCAATTAATATTTTATATAGGTTGACTAGGCCTATGGAGGCTGATCACTTTGATTATGAAATTTTGAAACAGATAATGGTTCCATTTGTTTACAGGAATGAGTTGATATCATTGGCGCATGAAAGTGGTTTGGCCGGACATTTTGGCATTTATAAGACTTCTGGCAAGTTGTTAATGAATTATTATTGGCCGAAGTTGAAGGCGGACGTGAAGAAGTTTGTCAATAGCTGTGATGTTTGTCAGAAGGTCGGTAAACCTAATCAGCTTATTCCAAAAGCGCCTCTATGTCCTATTCCAGTGGTTTCCGAACCTTTCACGGAGGTCATTATTGATATTGTTGGACCATTACCAAGGACTCGTAGTGGAAATGAATATATTTTGACTATCATGGATAGGATGTCTCGATATCCCGAGGCAATACCACTACGTACGATAAAAAGTGTTAAAATTGTAGATGTACTAATTGACTTTTTTACCAGGTTTGGGATGCCTAAAATTATTCAATCGGATTGTGGTTCTAATTTTGTTAGCAGGTATTTCAGAGATAAAATGGCAGAGTTAAATATAAAACATGTGACCTCTTCTCCATATCATCCAGAAAGTCAGGGAGCTCTGGAGAGATTTCATCAAACCCTGAAATCGATGGTAAAGAAATATTGTTTGATTAATGGTTCTGAATGGGATAAGGAATTACCTTATTTGTTGTTCGCTTTTCGTTCTGTCCCAAGTCAGTCTTTAGGTTTTTCGCCTTTCAGCCTTGTGTTTGGCCATTGTGTTCGAGGTCCTCTTGATGTTGTTCGAGAGTCCTGGGACGTCCCTGAGATCAATTTATTAGATTATGTGTCTAATCTAGGTGATAAGTTAACAAAGGCTTGGAAATTTGTAGGTGAAAATTTATTGTGTAGCCAAAAAAGAATGAAGTACTTTTTTGACAGAAGGTCTAAAGCACGTGACTTTGCGGTAGGCGACAAAGTTTTGGTTTTGTTACCCATTCCAGGAAATCCATTGCAAGCATCTTTTTCAGGTCCTTGGAAAATTCTGAAAAAAAATTAGTGAAGTTAATTATTTAGTAGAGACTCCCGAGAGAAGGAAACCTTTTCAGCTTTGTCACATAAATATGTAGAACGGGAGAAAGTCATTCCCGTGGCAACCATAGGGAATGCTGTAGTTTCCGAGAACGATAAACTTTTTTCTTTTTCAGAGGGTGAAAGTATTGATGATAATTGTTTTAATGGAAGTGAATGGCGTTCAGATAATAAGAATTCTTTGAAACATTTTTCTGGTATGGTTTCTCATTTAAGTAATGAAGAACAAAAGTCTTTAAAGAAATTGGTATTTAATTATAATGAATTATTTTCGGATGTACCGGGAAGGACTAATGTCCTTGAACATGACGTGGACGTAGGTAGTGCCACTCCTGTGAAACGAGCGCCCTACAGGTTGAATCCCTTTAAAAATGAGGTTGTAGTGAAGGAAGTTGATTATATGCTAAAACATGACCTAATTGAACCTAGTCAAAGTCCTTGGGCATCACCTGTTGTATTGGTAAAGAAACCCGACGGTAATTTCAGGTTATGTTTTGATTACCGTAAATTGAATGAAGTGTCTAAGTCTGATTGTTATCCATTACCACGAATTGAGGATTGTATTGATCGTATGGGTAAGGCCAAGTACATTAGTAAATTCGATTTGCTGAAAGGTTATTGGCAGGTTCCTCTTTCGAAGCGGGCAAGGGCCCTGTCCACTTTCGTAACACCCCAGGGACTATTTCAATGTAAAGTGATGCCGTTTGGTATGAAGAACGCGGCTGCCACCTTTCAGAGGTTAATGAATACTTTAGTCTATGGTTTAGAGGGGTGTGTAGTTTATATTGATGATATTGTTATTTATAGTAATGATTGGGAAACTCATTTAAAACGTATTAGGGCACTGTTTGAGGTTTTGAAGAAAGCAGGTTTAGTAATTAATTTAAAGAAAAGTGAATTCGCAAAGGCGAGGGTCGTATATTTGGGTCATGAAGTTGGTAATGGTAAAGTTGCTCCTAAGCAAGCAAATATCGAATGTATTGAAAAAATGTTAATCCCTAAGTGCAGGAGGGATGTCAGAAGATTCCTTGGGTTGGGTGGGTACTACCGAAGGTTTGTTAGAAATTTTTCTGACATCGCCGATCCTTTGACTAATCTCTTAAGAAAGAAGGTAGCTTTTGTCTGGACTGATGAAACACAAAGGGCTTTTGATAATTTAAAAAGAGTATTAATTAATTTCCCTGTCTTAAGAGCTCCTGATTTTGACCTTCCTTTTTCTCTTGCCACGGATGCAAGTGACGTTGGTGTAGGAGCGGTGTTGTTGCAGAATGACGAGCAGGGAGATTCTCATCCTGTCGCATTCTTTTCCAAAAAATTGTCCTCCACCCAACGTAGGTATTCCACTGTGGAGAAAGAGACTCTTGCTTTAGTATTTGCTATTAACCATTTTCAGGTTTATCTCTCCTCCTCAGATACACCTATTAAGGTCTTGACGGATCATAATCCCCTGACCTTCATCAGCAGATACAAGAATAAAAATCAAAGATTGATGAGGTGGAGTCTCATGCTGCAAGAGTGGAATTTAGAATTTTCCCACATCCCAGGAAAAGATAACATTGTTGCCGATTTTCTCTCTCGCAGCGTTGAATATTAATTGATTGACAGAGGGCTATGCAGTTATTAAAGGTAGTATCTGTATCGTTCTAATTGTGGTGTGTGTGCTGTTGAAGTGGGCACGTAGTGAGTAGAAGCAAATGTATATTTAAGATTTATTAATCATGGTTTGTTTACAGAAGACTATAATGTTTTGGGTATAGTATATGGGATCTGTAAGGTTAAAAGGTGAGGATGATCACTGGTACTTTCTAATGATTGATTAATTAGATGGGTCATGGGCTCACGGGTCTGTAGCACAACACAGCCGTTTTTTAGGCGCTACAGGCTGGTGTATGAGTGGTACCCTAGACTAAGTTAAGGTTAATCTACTAAGGTTTAGAGGTGTCAGGTACGATAAGGTTTATAATAAGCTAAGAAAAGAGATAGGCACTAATCTGGTATTCTGTATTTTCAGGCTAATAATTACGCTTCATCGATTTTGTTTGTTTGTTTGCGCAGGGGAGTCTTGTGGTGGTCTTCTCTGTGTCGTTCGGTGTGTGTGTATGTATTGGACACTATGGTGATAAGTGTGATATATAACACTGAAATAGACAGTGGTTTTTGTGATCAACATTTATTGCTAGTGAGTGATGTGTATCCCTGAAAATGAACAGTGTATTGATTGTGGAAAAGGTTATAGCCTTTGGACTATATATACAGAATCCGGTTGTTAGTGCAATGACTCTTTATTAAGTTTATTAACGGTGTGAGTAATGGGAAATTTTTAGGTGGGGTATCTATTTATCGAATGGTGATGTTTTGCCTTTCTGGTTTTGGAAAGTTTTCCTGTGATTAGTATTAAGTTTAAGAGGTTGTTAGTATTTGTTATATATTGTTATATTTTGTTTTCCTAGTGAGCTGCAAACCTTGGTACTTGCCACCCTCTTTCCTTTTGTTTGTCATGTCTTTGCAGGTGGTTTAATGACTATTTTTTTTTTTTTTGTTATTTTATTATTTCAATATGTGATTAAATGTTAACGTACATTATGAAAAAAAAAAATTGAATTTTTTTTTTTTTTTTTGGTCGGGTGAGGAGGTGTAACTTAGTTGTCATTAATTTCTGAATTATTTAAGTTTTTAGACTTTTAATGTTAAGTATAGAAGTGTTGTATTCTTTCTTTATTAGCATTCTGTCTCCTCACCGGTGGTTATCTTGGTGTTTATTATTGGCTAACGACTATTTTATATTTTCAAGTTGTGTTGGTTACGTGGCAGCTCTCCTTCATTATCCGAGGTATGAAGGTTTTCGCTTGGAGGAGTTGGCCTCAGTGTGTTTCTGAGCCTCCAACCTTGAAGGGCACGATAATTGCTGCTGGATTTATATTATTCATCGCCATTGCAGAGCTGCGTTGTGAAGCTGTTTAGCTTTTTCAGGATATCCTCGCTCTGCATTAAGGATTTTTATCCTTTATATACTGCCCTTGGTTCAGTAAAAGCCAAGGGGACCTCTCTGCCCCAAGGTAAAAATTTTGATTGTTATATTTGTGTGCCGGGCCCACGACCTGTACTCCTGACGGTCTGCAATATTGGAGCATTCAACACCATTGTTTTGGATCCTGGTTTTCTGCCACCTGGAATAAGCCTCCAGCTGGAGAGTTTATTGTCCTCTTTGAGGAGACCACTAGAAGTGTATGAGGAATTTGTTAGGGATATTTAGTGTGTATTTGTTAGGATATTCTTACTTTTCGTTTGCCTCCTCCTTTCTGGACCCTCTCCCCTTTTTGTATGCTTGTGTTGATGACCTTTCTTTAATTGTGTAATTGTTTTCTTTTACAGGGAGTTTAAGAGTGAGTGTTTATCATTAATTACTGTATTGTTGAGGTTCAGGTTTTATTTCTGTCTGAAACTTGTGTATTAAAATTAAGTATATTTTTTGTGGTATTTTCTTTGTCCCCTTGAATTGACTTTGCACTCTTATTGAAATTGTATACTATTCCACCTTTTGTGGACTAAGTATGGTACTTAAGTGAATACTGTTTGAAAAGTTTAGTGTTTTTGTGTGGTGGTCAAGCCATCCATCACAATATATATATTATATCTGTAAACAGGTGCATGGATATATACATATACACACATATCTGTATATATATATATATATATATATATATATATATATATATATATATATATATATATATATATATATATATATATATGTATATCTATATTATATCTGTATATATTTATGTGTATGTATATATACACACACGTATATATATATATATATATATATATATATATATATATATATATATATATATATATATATATATATATATATATATATATATATATATATATACACACCCATATATATAATATATATATATATATATATATATATATATATATATATATATATATATATATATATATATATATACATAAATATATACATACATATATATATATATATATATATATATATATATATATATATATATATATATATATATATATATATATATATATATATATATTGTAACATTATTGCTATATATTTCTAAATTATTAATTTTTTTATAG
The DNA here is from genome assembly GCF_036898095.1 of Palaemon carinicauda. Classification (NCBI taxonomy): domain Eukaryota; kingdom Metazoa; phylum Arthropoda; class Malacostraca; order Decapoda; family Palaemonidae; genus Palaemon; species Palaemon carinicauda. The sequence goes on along the minus strand of NC_090735.1, from coordinate 82,687,269 downwards.
ATGTATAAGGTTAAATATACTGTAGACTTATTGTTTTCCTTCTTTAATAGTTTGTCTTTTCACTGGTGGTTATGTTAGTGTTTATAATGGACTTACGGCTGTTTTATATTTTCAAGTGATGTGGGTTACGTGGCTGCGCTCCTGCGTGAATGGAGTTTGGGAGGGGCTTTTTTTGAGGATGGTTCCTTAGTGTGTTTCTGAGCCTCCAACTTTGAAGGGCGCGACGATTGCTGTGGGAACTGTATTTACTCCTCACCATTGCAGAGCTACATTGTGAAGCTATTTAGCTTTTTGGATATCCTTTCTCTGCAGCAAGGACTCATATCGTCTTGCATTTTGTGTGCTGCCCTTGGTTCAGTAAAAGCCAAGGGGACCTCTCTGTCCCAAGGTAATAATATTTAGACCTGTTTAAGTATCGTGATCACGACCTGTGATAGTCAGCTGACGTCATTAGTGGAGCTTGTGAAAGCCTTTCAATCAAACCAGCCATCGTCAATTTGATAGGGATATCTAGTTTGTATTTGTTAGGATGTTTTCACTTTTCGTTGGCCTCCTCCTTTCTGGACCCTCTCTCCATTTAGTATGCATGTGTTGATGACCTTTCTGTAATTGTGAAATTGTTTTCTCTTACAGGGAGTTAAGATTGAGTGTGTATCATTTATTAATGTATTATTGTGGTTTAGGTGTTATTACTGTCTAGTTATTATGTATTAAAATTAAGGAAATTTTTGTTGTATTTTCTTTGTCCCCTTGAGTTGACTTTGCACTCGTATTGATGTTTGGTTACTATTCCACCTTTAGTGGACTTAGTACTGTATGATGGTGAATACTATTTGATAAGTGTAGTGTTTTGAGTGGTGGTCAAAGCCAGCAATCACAAGTGGCGACCGTGACAGGATCTTTCGTTCCTGAGTATTCACCTGTGTTTGTGCAAAGTTAATTCTTGGGGTAATTTTTTTTTTCAGGCAGTGTATTTTCACCTCCTTGGTGTTGTTTTATGTAAATTTAGTGTTTTGTGTGAATAAGTGATCATGGCTGTTAATGTATTCGAAATCCTTAAAGGAGAGGATTGGCAAGAGAGGTTGGCAGAGTTAAATAGGGAAGACTTGGAAATTGTAGCAGAGCATTTTGAATTGGAATATGATGTGTCCATAAGAAAGGGTGTATTGCTATTGCACATTTATGATTATGTTAAAACTGTAAAGACAAGTGGGGAACAAGAGGTGAAACCTGATAATGTAGTGTCAGTAGAAATTTTGGATAGGCAAATTGCCCTGAGACAAATGGAATTTGAAATGGAAAAGTTTAAGGCAGGGGAAAGAGAAAAGGAGAGGCAGCATGAGATTGCTATGAGAAACCCAGTTTCTTTTTCCCCCGCCCATTCCCCAAATAGGTTAGTAACGCCTGCTATTAATTTAGCGCAGGCTCTCAAATTTGTACCTAAATTTGAAGAGAATAATGTAGCAGAGTTTTTGTGTCATTTGAGAGGATTGCAGCAAGGTTGGAGTGGCCCCAAGAGTATTGGACCACTCTTATACAAAGTAAATTGGTTGGAAGAGCTCAGAGGGTATATGTAACGCTGGAGGAGGATCTATCAGCAGATTATGAGAGTGTAAAGGCTATTGTCTTGAAGGCCTATGAGTTAGTCCCTGAAGCTTATAGGCAACGCTTCCGGAACTTAGAAAAATGTAGGGAACAAACTTTTGTTGAATTTGCCAGGGCGAAGGAACAGTATGCTAGCGATTGGTTCAAGTCCAAGGAGGTGGGAGATTTTGAGAGATTGAAAGAGTTAATGTTGGTGGAGGAGTTTAAGAGGTGTGTCCCAGATATACTGAAGGTCCACCTCGAAGAGTTAAAACTCGAGACCGTTTAGGAGGTAGCTATCGCTAGTGACGAATATTGCTTGTCTCATAAGAGTGAGTTAGGGGGAGTAACAACAAATGTGAAGTCTAGTTGGGTTAAGATGGGTAGGAATAATAATGCTACTCCGAATAATAATGCTAAGGTGTTTAACAGAAATAATCATGGAAGTAATAATAATCAGGGTAATAATCAGGGTAATGCTAATAATAATTTTTCTCCTAACAGAGGTAATAGGCAAAATATATATAATCCAGAGAAATTGAAAACATTGACGTGCTTCTTTTGCAATAAGAAGGGGCACGTAAAGAGCATGTGTTATGCGTTTAGAAAATCCCAAAATGCTAATGTTAGGCCAGTGATGGGCGTGGAAGAGAGAGAGAGAGAGAACCTACCCCAACAACATCCGCTGATCAATGACTACCTGGTTGTTTTGACAGATATTTGTCCTTCGGTAGTGTTTCCTTCGCCAATTCCTCTGAGAAAAGAAGAGTGCGTATTTTGTGTGATACCGGTGTAGCTCAGTCTTTGATTCTAAGGGAGGCATTACCTTGTAATTTTGTACCCAAAAGTGGGGAATTTGTGTTATTGGCTGGTTTTCCTGATTCCGTAAAGTCGTATGCTATTGAAAATTTTAATTTAATCTGCCCTTCCTTTGCAGGGAATTTGAAATTGGCCATAGTTGATAGATTCCCGGTTAAGGAGGTTGATGTTGTGATAGGGAATGATGTGGCTATGAAGAATAATAATTGTCCGATATTGATAAACCCTGATAGTGAAGTAGCAGCAGTTACTCGTTCTAGTGCTAGAATTGTTGACGCTGCAGAGTCAACAATTGATGTAGATTTAAGTAGTTTAGATCGTAGTGATAGCCTAGCTGTAGATCTTGGAATGGTAACGGACACGTTAAATTGGACTACTGAAGAGCTAATCAAAGACCAGAAAAAGGAGTTTCGGGAACTCCCTATCGAGTCAGGGGAGGTGTCTGATATGACTGGTCCCAAATTTAAGATAATTAATAATATTTTATTTAGGTTGAGTAGGCCTATGGGGGTGGATAATGTTGATCATGAAATTGTGAAACAGATAATGGTTCCCTTTGGTTACAGGAAGGAGTTAATGTCATTAGCGCACGAAAGTGGTTTGGCCGGCCATTTTGGAATTCATAAAACTTCTTGTAAATTGTTAGGGAATTATTATTGGCCGAAGTTGAAGGCAAATGTAAAGAAGTTTGTCAATAGTTGTGATGTGTGCCAGAGGGTCGGTAAACCCAATCAGCGGATTCCAAAATCGCCTCTATGTCCTATTCCTGTAGTTTCCGAACCTTTTAAGGAAATCATTATTGATGTGGTTGGACCATTACCGAAGACGCGTAGTGGTAATGAGTATATTTTGACAATCATGGATAGGATGTCTCGATATCCCGAGGCCATACCACTACGTACGATAAAAAGTGTTAAAATTGTAGATGTACTAATTGACTTTTTTACCAGGTTTGGGATGCCTAAAATTATTCAATCGGATTGTGGTTCTAATTTTGTTAGCAGGTATTTCAGAGATAAAATGGCAGAGTTAAATATAAAACATGTGACGTCTTCTCCATATCATCCAGAAAGTCAGGGAGCTCTGGAGAGATTTCATCAAACCCTGAAATCTATGGTAAAGAAATATTGTTTGATTAATGGTTCTGAATGGGATAAGGAATTACCTTATTTGTTGTTCGCTTTTCGTTCTGTCCCAAGTCAGTCTTTAGGTTTTTCGCCTTTCAACCTTGTGTTTGGCCATTGTGTTCGAGGTCCTCTTGATGTGGTTCGTGAGTCTTGGGAGGGAGACGTCCCTGAGGTTAATTTATTGGATTATGTGTCTAATCTAGGCGATAAATTAACCAAGGCTTGGAAATTTGCGGGTGAAAACTTATTATGTAGCCAAAAAAGAATGAAGTTCTTTTTTGATAGAAGGTCCAAGGCACGCGACTTTGCGGTAGGCGATAAAGTATTGGTTTTGCTACCCTTCCCAGGGAATCCATTGAAAGCTTCTTTTTCAGGTCCTTGGAAAATTTTAAAAAAAGTAAGTGAAGTTAACTATTTAGTGGAGACACCTCAAAGAAGGAAACCTTTTCAACTGTGTCATGTAAATATGTTGAAGGCTTATATGGAACGGGAAAAAGTCATTCCTGTGGCAATCATTGGAAATACGGTAGATTCTGAGAACAATAACCATTTTTCTTTTTCAGAGGGGGAGGGTATTTATGATAATTGTTCTAATGGATGAGAATGGCGGTCGGATAATAGAAAGTCTTTGGAAAATTTTTCGGGAGTAATTTCACATTTAGGTAAGGAAGAACAAAGGTCTTTGAAAAATTTAGTATCTAATTATAAAGAATTATTTTCGGATGTAGCCTACCGGGTAGGACTTCGGTCCTTGAACATGATGTAGAGGTAGGTAGCGCCACTCCTGTGAAACAATCTCCTTACAGGTTGAGTCCCTTCAAAAATGAAGTTGTAGCAAAGGAAGTGGATTATATGCTAAAACATGACCTAATTGAACCTAGTCAAAGTCCTTGGTCATCACCTGTTGTATTGGTAAAGAAATCCGACGGTGATTTCAGGTTATGTTTTGATTACCGTAAGTTGAATGAGTTATCTAAATCTGATTGTTATTCATTACCTCGAATTGAGGATTGTATTGATCGAATGGGGAAGGCCAAATACATTAGCAAATTCGATTTGTTGAAGGGTTATTGGCAAGTTCCTCTTTCAAAGCGGGCAAGGGCCCTGTCTGCTTTTGTAACATCACAGGGATTGTATCAATGTAAAGTTATGCCGTTTGGTATGCAGAACGCGGCTGCCACTTTTCAGAGGTTAATGAATACTTTAGTCCATGGTTTAGAAGGATGTGTTGTGTATATTGATGATATTATTATTTATAGCGATGATTGGGAAACCCATTTAAAACGTATTAGGGCACTATTTGAGGTGTTGAAAAAGGCAAATTTGGTAATTAATTTAAAGAAAAGCGATTTCGCAAAGGCGAAGGTGGTATATTTGGGTTATGAGGTTGGTAATGGTAAAGTTGCTCCTAAGCAGGCCAATATCGAAAGTATTGAAAACATGGTAGTCCCTAAATGTAGGAGGGATGTCAGAAGATTCCTTGGTTTGAGTGGGTACTACCGAAGGTGTGTTAGGAATTTTTCGGATATAGCCGATCCGTTAACAAATCTCTTGAGAAAGAAGGTAGCATTTGCCTGGACGGATGAAACGCAAAGGGCTTTTGATAATTTAAAAAGAGTTTTAATTAATTTCCCTGTCTTGAGAGCTCCTGATTTTGACCTTCCTTTTTCTCTTGCCATGGATGCAAGTGACGTTGGTGTAGGAGCGGTGTTGTTGCAGAATGACGAGCAAAGTTTCTCATCCTGTCGCATTCTTTTCAAAAAAATTGTCCTCCGCCCAATGTAGGTATTCAACTGTGGAGAAAGAGACTCTTGCGTTAATATTCGCTATTAATCATTTTCAGGTTTATCTCTCCTCCTCAGATACACCTATTAAGGTCTTGATGGATCATAATCCCCTGACCTTCATCAGCAGATACAAGAATAAAAATCAACGATTGATGAGGTGGAGTCTCATGCTGCAAGAATGGAATTTAGAATTTTCCCACATCCCAGGAAAAGATATTATTGTTGCCGATTTTCTCTCTCGCAGCGTTGAATATTAGATTATTGACAGAGGGCTATGCAGTTATTAAAGGTAGTATCTGTATCGTTCTAATTATGGTGTGTGTGCTGTTGAATTGGGCACGTAGTGAGTAGAAGTAAATGTATATTTAAGATTTATTAATCATGGTTTGTTTACAGAAGACTATAATGTTTTGGGTATATTATATGGGATCTTAAAGGTTAAAAGGTGAGGGTGATCACTGGTACTTTCTAATGATTGATTAATTAGATGGGTCATGGGCTCACGGGTCTGTAGCACAACACAGACGTTTTTTAGGCGCTACAGGCTGGTGTATGAGTGGTACCCTAGACTGAATTAAGGTTAATCTACTAAGGTTTAGAGGTGTCAGGTACGATAAGGTTTATAATAAGCTAAGAAAAGAGATAGGCACTAATCTGGTATTCTGTATTTTCAGGTTAACAATTACGCTTCATCGAGTTTGTTTGTTTGTTTGCGCAGAGGAGTCTTGTTGTGGTCTTCTCTGTGTCGTTCTGTGTGTGTGTATGTATTGGACACTATGGTGATAAGTGTGATATATAACACTGAAATAGACAGTGGTTTTTGTGATCAACATTTATTGATAGTGAGTGATGTGTATCCCTGAAAATGAACAGTGTATTGAGTGTGGAAAAGGTTATAGCTTTTGGACTATATATACAGAATCCGGTTGTTAGTGCAATGACTCTTTATTAAGTTTATTAACGGTGTGAGTGATGGGAAATTTTTAGGTTGGGTACCTATTTATCGAATGGTGATGTTTTGGTTTTCTGGTTTTGGAAAGTTTACTTGTGATTAATCTAGGTTTAAGATTTTTTTTAGTATTGGTTATATATTGCTATCCTTGTGAGCTGCAAACCTTGGTACTTGCCCCCCTCTTTCTTTTTGTTTGTCATGTTTTTGCAGTTTGTTTAATAATTATTTTTGAGTGTTGGTTTAATATTTCAAATTTTTGAGTGTTGGTTTGATATTTCAAATTTTTTGAGTGTTGGTTTAATATTTCATTATGTGATAACCTGTATGTTGTAATTCAAATCACTTTAAAAAAAAAAAATGGGAATTTTTTGGGGGGGTTGGGTGAGGAGGTGTAACATTATTGCTATATATTTCTAAATTATTTAAGTTTTTATAGATGTATAAGGTTAAATATACTGTAGACTTATTGTTTTCCTTCTTTCATAGTTTGTCTTTTCACTGGTGGTTATGTTAGAGTTTATAATGGACTAACGGCTGTTTTATATTTTC
>NC_090735.1:82655451-82667951 GCF_036898095.1 Palaemon carinicauda | reverse complement strand
AGGTCACTTTTGTCACCAAGGTTCTCCAGTTCTCCCATGAACTGCTGGCCACAACTTCTGTTGTCGGCGTATTGCTCTGGCCGGCAGTAGACCGGCACAGATAGGTACTGACTCAGTCGGTAGCATGTCGACTGTACTCGTGCTGCCGGAGGCTGGCCTACAGTGGTAAGCCGGCAATAGTACTATGGCTAGATGGAAGCCTGAATGGTACATTCTCCCCTTCCATTTGAACCTTCTTATCGGAGACTTTTACATCCTTTATTACTGTATACATATACAGTAATAGATAGCCTTCACCCCATAATTTCTCTCTCTCTCTCTCTTATCTAGCTTGCTAGATGCTCCGGCATGAGCTAGCTAATCCGGCAACATGCCGGCTGAACTACAGTATATGTTTATACAGGTAGTCAGTATATTTGCAGTATAGTATATACGGCAGATGGATAACTATCGTATATATTATACTAGTAGTTATTTCCAATATATCTTGGGTATCCCTGCCCAGATATTTGCTGAACCCAATCCTATATTGATAGAATAATATTTCGTCAATATTCTGATTTGAAATCAGTTTCCATTTACCCTGCAATGTTAAATTTCGTGAAGGGCTGGTGGTGTGACACCTCTGACCCTTAAAGGGGAGAGCCCTTATCCCTGACTCTCCCTGATCAGGAAGCTCCCTGATTTAATATTGTAAGGTAGGTCACAGCAAATAGATTGTTTGGGATGCACAAATATATGTCTTTTATTTTTCTGTTCAACATATCTTGGGTACCCTTGTGCGAGCTTCTACTGGTGCCGCTCCTATATCGAAAGAATGGCATTCCTTTGATACTCTGATTGTGAAATTAGTCCTCCTTACCTCACAGTGTTAAGTATAGAGGGGGACAGTGCTTGTACACTTCCTTACACCTAGGTGTTCGACCCCCTTTTTCTACCGGGATTTCCCCGGTTGGAGGAATTTCCTTATGTTAATACTGAGGGGAGGTAACAGCATTGGCTCACAGGGGATACACGGTTATGTGTCTCCCACTATCTCTTTTAGCTTTCTGTACTAAGCTATTTTTATCAAAAGATGATTTTTGCAAATTTTTTATCAGTGCGATACTCAATTGAATACTCATTTCTGTTCTCCTTTCCTTACAGGAGGGACACCAGATGATGCATCACAGTCTTCTGCAGTTATGAAGATGAGTATTTTCACAGACATAATATATGCAGGTTCATGCCCCCAGCAATATTATTTCCAAATCCCCAACCCCGTCTGAGACCCTCTGACCTGTAAGTAGGTCAGACCTTACTGTCGAAGGTCTCAAAAAAACTTAAGTTAATATAACACATTTGGGTATAAGATTTCTAAAATCTCTCCGAAACCATACCTACCTTTTTTACAGCTTCCTAAAGGACATCCTGTCCCCTATCCCTCCTTTCTCCACTCCAGTTCGAGGAGAGGAGGTGAGGATGGGGGTAGCAGCCCCCCCCCCACCCCCCCCCCCCCTCTCGCTGCCAGTCCATACAAGATGGCAGTCTCAAGCTGTCGAACTACAGTTGGTTTGGTTTCAAAAGTTATCTCAAAAATGCAGTTCAGTTGCGAACTAGCAAAAATACGAAAACTCTACGGGAACTGGACTGAAGATTTCACTTATTCATTTCGATAACTAACAATTTAGTGTTTTAAGGTTTTTAAGGTCTTAAGCTCCCCCAAATCCCCCAACCTTGCCTCACAAGGATGGTGGGGTTGCAGATACTAACGGCACTAATGATTCTGAGCAAGACTCGAACCCCCGGCTGGCAAACACCAGGCAGAGACTCTCATTCAGGCTACACCTTGTAGTGATAACAACGACGGCAGTCATTGATTCACTGTCACATCCGACTCCGCCGCTGAGATCCGGCAGTGTGTGCCCTTGGTCACCGCCCAGTCAATAGCTGAGTTGGTAAGCCTTCAATCGGCAGCCCGCCAATAACCGGCGGACTGCCGACAGCCCGAGGAGTCGCCAATGGTTCAGAGGGCTGCTAACTATGTGTATAGTTTTCACCACTACCCAGTCACATTGAATACTGGGTAGGATGGTGTGACTTCTGTCAGCGACCCGCTGAAAGCCGACAAGTCACTGACATGCCGGAGAACTGCTAGCCCTATCGGTACTGAAGTACTGTGCCAGTTAACTTACCCCCAAGTACTAGTCTTGACGGTAATATTTCACTTATTCATTTCGATAACTAACAATTTAGTGTTTTAAGGTTTTTAAGGTCTTAAGCTCCCCCAAATCCCCCAACCTTGCCTCACAAGGATGGTGGGGTTGCAGATACTAACGGCACTAATGAATCTGAGCAAGACTCGAACCCCCGGCTGGCAAACACCAGGCAGAGACTCTCATTCAGGCTACACCTTGTAGTGATAACAACGACGGCAGTCATTGATTCACTGTCACATCCGACTCCGCCGCTGAGATCCGGCAGTGTGTGCCCTTGGTCACCGCCCAGTCAATAGCTGAGTTGGTAAGCCTTCAATCGGCAGCCCGCCAATAACCGGCGGACTGCCGACAGCCCGAGGAGTCGCCAATGGTTCAGAGGGCTGCTAACTATGTGTATAGTTTTCACCACTACCCAGTCACATTGAATACTGGGTAGGATGGTGTGACTTCTGTCAGCGACCCGCTGAAAGCCGACAAGTCACTGACTTGCCGGAGAACTGCTAGCCATATCGGTACTGAAGTACTGTGCCAGTTAACTTACCCCCAAGTACTAGTCTTGACGGTAATATGCCAGTTGTATAGGGGTATACAATACCCTGTACATCTGTAGTATAGGACCATATCACAGACAGAAATCTTTGGTACATAACCATACAATAGAATGGTTTTCCAGTATGCTGTGCTTCTAAGTACAATCTCTTGCTGAGACCTACCTGATTTGGGGGATCCACTTCCCCCCCCCCTTTTTTTCTACGCTGACTCTTCATCAGCCTCTTTGATTCTCCTTATTAATTCCCCGGAAGTAGGCGCTGTTTACGCTACTCTATCCTTGTGGGCTAGAATCTTCAATCAGGCCCTTCTTGAAAGGAGATGCCCTAGAATCAATAATTAGGAAGTCCGCAGCAGTTGGCTGGAAGGATTCACATGTATGTGTCTCTCCTATTCTTTTCCAGCGTACTTATCCTAAGCTTTATACAATAGAAAGGAATCTTCTATTACAGTGAAACAATGAAAAGCTGATATAGGCAAACGGTCAGGTTTGGCCTAAAAGGAATACGGAAGGGTTTCATAGTTCTCCTTGGGATGTTAAACAGCATCCCACAGTTACAGTGACCGTTGTTCCACAGACGGTCAGATATGTACACCTTCTGATCATGCGAAGCAAACAGACGCTTCTGGTAGGAGGGAAGTTCCTCCTGGATCGCTAGACTTTCGATCCATGGGTCCAAGGCCTAACCAGATGAGACTAGAATGGAAATGGACATCCTTTCCTCAACTCTTCTTATATTCAAATCCCCCAAAAAGAGTATACCTTAGAGCTCTAGAGCATACTAGCGGTGAGGAAAGTAGAGTCCATCAATTTCCAAGGAAGGCTGTTTAGTGTTCACGTGAAAGACTCAAGAAAACTCTGAGTCATTCTGGACTTGGCACCACTCAACAAGTTCCAATAAAACAGCAAGTTCCGAATGTTAATCCCTCTGAACATAAGGACCTTATTCAGTAAGGGGTGTTGACAATCTAGCCAGACCTGGAAGATGTCTATCAGCAACTTTCAGACAATCACCCCCTCCCCTCTTACCTAGGATCCAAGTTACAGAAGATAACATATATCCTAGACAAGATTCTTGTCGGACTAGATTCAGTCCTAGAATCTTCACGGAATTAGCAGACACAGTCAAGCAAAACCAAGCCTAGAAATAGTTCAGGCAACAATGGCCCTGGACGACAGGCTGGGGTGGGTAGCACCCGAAACGACTGTCTATGAGCATCCATGGAGATGATCCGGCCCCGGAACATCGAGGATGCAAATAACTTCAAGAAGTCTCGATTCTCTCCAGCTCAGGGTCGTCAATGTTTTTAAAAAATCATTGAAACCTGTAGTCACCCTAACGCTCCTTTCCCTTGGGGATGTAAAAGGAGATCGCAAGGTCTGTCAAGAGACTATTGTAATCAGTTAGGACTCCATGACGCTAACAGGGAGGAGTTTCGAACTCTCTCCAGTTCATGATAATGACATACCCAGTGCTACATGCACAACTATAAGTTGCATTAAGAGGCTGGAGAAGATACGCATCAAACGCTCGAAGAGATCTAATAGGACCAATGATGGACATTCCCTCTTCGCTTACCCTACAATGACCAAAGGCCACGGACCCGTAGGCCGTTTTAGCCCTGTAATGGGTGGAGAAAGTCTCTCCACACAGATCAGACCTCCTCAGGTTGATCTGGGGCACCGAAGCGATAATGAGGCGTCGAAACTGTCGAGGATAAGGGACGTCTCATTTCATTAGGGAATGCTAGCCATCCCTTCCTTAAGGGAATGGCGCCTCTCAGCAGCTCTTTTATATATGATCCGCAAGGTGACAGCGGATGCTCTTCTCAGGTTCAACCCAATAGAGTTGGAATGGTACACGGACGTAGGCCCATTCCCTCCAAGATGGGAAAAATTCCCCTAGCTGCAGATCGTTCTCTTTATCACGAGCGTTATCAAGATACCATCTCGTTATTTAGCCCCATACGAGGATCCTCTAATGAAGGTAACAGACATCATGTCTCTACAATAGAAGTGATGGACTTAGAATTCCTGTTCAGCTCATCAAATTTCCTTCGGAAGGCCCTCTACATGCTGAGACCCTTCCAGGGAAGAGGGGCTCTGTTGGCTCCCAGGTAGTCCAAGAACACCCCGTTCCCTGTAATGAAGGAACTGAGGCTGAGGCTAGTCCTAGTTATGCACCTAGGATTATCCAGGAGGTTCAGAAGTTTTCTGCCTTCGATTTATCACGGTACACCTGATCCTTCATCTTATGAATTCCTTGCCCTTAACGGTTAGGAAAAAGACTGGGATCTCAAAAGGCAAAATAGAATTCCTAGAAGAATACAAGTCTAGTCAACTAGAAGACAATAAGAGTCTTCTTGAGAAAAGTAAGTTGCTTTGTAAAGCAAAAGGGTCCGAAAGCAATCTCATGATCTTCTGCCTGTCCTTCTCTATCCACCCCTATATTAAAGGTCTGGCGGCCAACAGCACGATGGCCCTTGAGGAAGGAGGCAGTGTATCCTTGGATACTATGAGAAGTTTAGTTCTTCGGCCTTGTCCCCATCTAAACCCTTAAGTAAGCACCAAGGGTATGGCCGACCTTGCAAGAGAGGTCACTTGATTGGATATTTGGATCCATATCTATGTACAAGTCAGCCCCGACTAAACCTCTTCTATATGCCCTTTAAATGGATCTGATGACTGAAACCTTTAATAAGATTCCGAAAACATGTGCAGGCTTAGGCCAGCAACGCCACTAAAGCCCATCTCATGGTCTTTGGACAAGGTCCTACATTATGCCTCACCTGTGAACAATGAGGATTGTTCCCTCAAGGATCTAACCTAAAAGGTTATTTTTTCGGTTCGCTATAGCCTCTGGGGCTAGAGTTAGTGAAATAGTGGCCCTATCTGGGGATGAGGGCCACATTAAGTGGGAGAACTGCATCTCTTTCCTGATCTAACCTTTCTCACTAAAGACGACCTACCCACTAAGAGGTGGGATTCCTGGAGAATCTGCCCTCTGAAGGAAGATGTCTCTCTAGGTCTGCTAGAGCGTCTAAGGTCTATCTTCATAGAACTTCAGACTTCAGGAGAAACAGCTCTTTACAGGAGAAAACTTTGGATCAAACTATCCCTCCAACTGAGGGCGAAGCTCACCTACCTTATTCGCGGAGTGGATCCTGACAGTACCCATGCAGATAAAGATCCGAGTAAAGTTGCTTCATCACTGAACCTTTTAGTGTGTGGACTCAGCCTCTTCGCTCATTTACTGATCGGAGGTTGTCCAGTGTGTCTTACAGACACTGTACTAAGCAAATCTATGGATTGAAGCATTATGTGGTGGCGGCAGGTGCTATTTTGGACCCTGTCGTCTAGCTCTGCAATGAACAGTAAATTGATTGGGACTATCAATTAAAAGAAGAATGGGTCAGCATTTTTCGTGTGACCTCCCTTTGAATAAGTGTTGCCAAGGTAACACTAAATCTGTTCAGAATCTCAGGTGTAAAATTATACGGATACCACTAGTGCCGTGTGTACATAGTACACAGTGTTGTTAGACTATTTCATGTACAGAAATTATAGAGAAAAGTCTTGTTAAAAGAGCTTTTCTTCAGTCTGAGAGTGGCACTCATCATTTTTCCCCTTTCAAAAAAGGGAACATTAATTTCTGTGTATGTCTCTTGTATAATTTCCTTATTATGCTACTGTACATTTATTTAGCATGTAGTTATTTACTAGGAATAAATGTCTATTAAAATGCAGTTGCGTCCTAATTCGCCCAACAATAGCATGTTTAAGATGCCAGAGTTCCTTGACTTACTCATGTAAGTATTTCTCATATCTTTGTATGTCTACAAACAACGGATAAGGACACTGATATTGGTTCCGCAATATATACAATCCTTGAGACCGCTTGTATTCTCAGTGTATACTTATGTTTGTTCATACATATGGTACCTTGAGGCCACTTTTCTAATTTCTAAAAATGACTCTTCCTTGCAGGGGGCAGGAAGCACTAACATTGTTATGCTTAGTGATAATGATGGATAACGGTAACGTCATTTGTCTCAATTGGCCCTTTTGGCCGTAGAAATGTTGTCCCAAGGTTAATGCACTGGCAAAAATCCACAGATACATTGATTCTCTGGTATGCTTCCATCAGGACGTCATGGCTTGAGCCCAAAAGACAGATTTTGAGCGAAGCGAAAAATCTATTTTTGGGTGAGATGGCCATGACGTCCTGATGGACCCACCCTTCTTTTCTATGAAAAGGTCTTCACGGTGTTCCCCCCCCCCCCCTGATCTACTGTATCTGTAGCACCTTGCTCAACACTACAAGGAATGACCGCCAGAGGGAGTTGGTGCGGTTGTGATACGATAGTAGGGGAACCAGGGTAATCTTTATTGCGGCTACCCTTCTAATTCTGCCACGTATCCCCCGTAAAGGCTATTCGGGGTACAGATTGCCATGTGGCGTGTCAAGAATACATCCCCTGATTATATACGATACCCTTGAGAGTAATCTTAAAGGTACTCACACCAGAAGTTAAAATTCTGTGAAACCTTTGGTTTGATTTTCTGGGAATATCACTGTAGTCATATATACCCTTGGGAAGCTACTAAAGGAACCTTCCATCAGGACATCATGGCCATCTCACCCAAAAATAGATTTTTTGCTTTGCTCAAAATCCGTTGTATATATATATATATATATATATATATATATATATATATATATATATATATATATATATATATATATATGTATATATATATATATATATATATATATATATATATATATATATATATATATATATATATATATATATATATATATATATATATATATATATATATATATATATATATATATATATATATATATATATATATATATATATATATATATATATATATATATATATATATATATATATATGTATGTTTGTGTGTGTATTTTTGCATCCTTATTCTGCGAAAAATACCTTTATTTGCATATCAGTCGTCTTCCCCTTTAAATCACCAATCAAAATCAACCAAAATCTTTTATAACTAGAAAAGTTTTGGACTCCTGACCCCTTGGCAGTTATACGTGAACATCCTTTTCTTGCCACAAAATAGCTTTTTAGAGCAGTCTTCCAAGTATGGCATATGCTCTCTTTTACCACGCTTACGATTTTACCAAGTTCTCTTATCCTAGATCAATACCATTCACTATAGTTTCAGGTCATTCCTTCATTAACAGGTATTTTGCCTTCGTCCCATTCGGTGATAAAAGATATTGTCTTTTGTTATTAAACAAATCAGCTGTTTTACATTTTTCTCTTTTGTACGAAGTGCTGATAATAATATTGTCTCTCTATTTTATTAATGATTATACGGGTGGATGGATTTTATCTCTATTTTGCTGTCCATTAATTATTACGACTAGCGAATTACGTAAACTCCCGAGCTCCAACTCACTTTACGTAAATCCGATACAAACGGGAATACCTCCGAGCTCTAAGAATAATACTCTACTCCCAGACCCTAATATATATAAGCACGGAATATCCAAAGGTCTCTTTTTGTTACACTCAAAACAAAACTGGGTGATTACTTTACTTTTAACAGGAACTATTCTAAAACCAAACTCTTACTTTTGTTCTTAGTCATGGATTCGAGTTAGGCATTGAAATAACTATTGGTGATCGAAATAATACACTTTAAAAATACATATATTCTCTAAAGATAACAATTCAACAGTAATAACAAAACTAAATCACTCGAAATTTAAACCTGAACTAGACCTTAGTCTCAAGACAAAATGACACTTCATGAATAACACAATCACTTATTTTAGTGGAAATTAATTTATGAAAATATTTAATTTTGACAATTAATAAGAAAAATGACACTTTAACATTACAGTAAATAAAAAAATAACTAGACTTACATATACATAACTGTTACTCTTACTCCCTTTGACCTCACATAAGGTTACAGAACGGTTAAACAAAAATAAATGCACTTCACTTTTTAACCAAATCACACAGGACCAGTCACCAAAAAAAGTTAATTTCACAATATAAACTGTACCTATAAATACACTCTTCTTTAAAATTGAACCACAAAAATATCATGAATGTATAAATAACACTATACACCTTTGAAAGAGAACACTTAGTGGCTGGATAGATGCTGGTGTGAGAATTGTCTGATGTTGGCTCTTTCGGAATGTCAGGCTGGATCAATCTCTTCTATGCATTATCAGGCCCCATATATGTCGTCATGATTCACTCTGAAGCCTTCCAGTTCATTCTAACAATGCATTCTCAATGCATGTGCACATGGTCCAGAAGGCCACTCACAACGTCTGGCTGCCAACATAGCACTTTGAAGAATGGTTCTTTTCGTTGCCTGACGATGGCAACACACTCGGCTAATTTTGCCTACCTCCTCTAGAAATACTATAAAAGGGGTAAATTTAGTCTAGAATCTTCATGCAACTTCCAATCACGTGGAAACATGATGCAATCCCTAGCATTTTATACCTCGTGTGTGTCATATATACCTTTCAACAAGATTACATAAGACTTCATAACCAAACTACGTAAAATGAAAATGTTTTTCTTTAAAATAATTTAAATTTACATATACAGAACTAAATGAAAACATAACTAAATAAATGACGACAGTCTTCTGGAATTTGCATACATTTACCTAATCCTACATGAGTGTAACTCACCTAACGAGCTGGATATATATCTTAAATACATAAGAAAATTAAGTGAAAAAAAATAATCCACTTATTTTAGACTAACTTCGTAAGATGGCTCTTCCTAAAAAGATTATCTATTTCGGCCCTGAATCTACTGATTCAGCCCGACATAGATAATCTGCAACCAAGTTTTCCTTACCGGATATATGCTTTACATAAATACAATATGGTTGTAAGCATAAAGACCATCTAGTTAGCCTTTATTTATTATTGTTCATTTTATTAACAAAGGTTGAAGGATTGTGATCTGATTAAGCGGTAATTTCTTCTTTCTGTGGTCTAATTACATAAACTTCAAACTTCCTTATCACTGTAATTAGTGCTAGCAGTTCCTGTTCATCTGTCGAGTAGGCACGTTAATACTTCTTTAGCTTCAACAACATGAAACAGACAGAGATAAGAGTTCCTACTTTGCCTTCTTACAATAGGAAAGCCCCAATCCCATTGTCTGAAGTAGCCACTTGAATAAGGAATCTCTTGTTGAAATCCGATGCTTGCAGAATCAGTTTCGAAGTTAATATGGCCTTTATCTTGTTTAATGGGTTCCTGAAACTCGCTGTTTGGGCAAAACTGTTTGTAGAATCCTGCCATTCCTGAAAACCATTGTAATTGCTTCCTTGTTGTGGGGGGTGAAGCTTTCCTTATTTCTTCAACATTAGCAGCAACAGGGGCGATTTGCCCTCTTCCGACTTCAAATCTTAGGTACCGAACTTTTGCCTTTCCAAATTTGCTCTTCTCCAGTTTAATTGTCAGATTTGCTCCTCACCACTTTTGAAATACCTTCTCCAGGATTCGGAGATGTTCTTCCCAGGTTGATGAATATATCACAATATCGTCGAGAAATATGTTTACTCTTTCAATCGATCCAAGAAGGTCATCCATCACTCGTGTGAAGGTGGCGGGTGTGTCCATTAGACCAAATGCCATAACTGTATATTAATATAACCCGAACAGGGTAATAAAAGTTTATAATAATTTTAGGTTGTTGTCAAAATAATCTGAAAATATCTTGTCACTGGACACATCAAAGTTAAGATATATTCGTGGCCCTTCTTCGTTTGGAGTAACGGTCCCACAATGTCGATCATCACCTTACTGAAGGGTTCTCCCCGTGCTTTAATCGGGTGTAATGGAGCATTTTTGATGTCTTTGTTAGGCTTTCCAGCCATCTGACAAACTTGACATGCACGGCAAAACTGGCTCATATCCTCAGGACTGCCAGGCCAGAAAAAGTGTCACACTGTCTTCTCCGTTGTCTTTCTCATTCTCATGTCTCCCATCTCATATGCTACAATGATCACATGTTTTTTTCAGAGGTGCGGGAATATATATCTAATGGCATATGACCTATTTGGCATTCCCAGGGATATTGGCGTGTGTATGCTTCCTCATAAGCAATTCACCCATGAGGTTATAACAGGTGGGAGACTGATGCACCTTCGTCTCATCCACTACAAGGTACAATAATTCCGTTAACGTCGCATCCTTCTGTTGCAATGTGATCAGCCTATTTCAGCTCAATTGTCCTACTACTAATGCTGGGTTTTCTATTGCTTCCAAGTCCATTGCTTCCTTGTCTTCTTGTACATTCGTCTGTTGTTCCTCTTTTCTCGGGCTCTCTCGGGAAAACTCTTCTTCCATAAACAAATCCTCAAAGCTCATCGTTTATTTAGTTTTTTGTCTTCTTCTGCAGTCACTTTTTTCGTCATACTCCTAGTCGTCACACAACTAGGAAACAGATAAGGGCAGTCCTTCTCGAGTTCCACCGTAGGACTATACTTCAGTGTTTCTCCGTTACAATGGAACAAGGCACAAACGGCACTCCACCAACCTCAATCCCCAGCAGGGCTTCTATTCCTTCGACAGCCAATGAATCCTTTACTGCAAAATCAAAATGACCTGTCACCAACTGGCATGAAAGTTTCAAACAGTTCCTATTCCCTTCAAAATGACAGAATCTCCTGTGAGAGATTGTTCCACCATCTGGTGTACACCTCACGTCACCACACTGTGATTACATCCTGCGTCACGCAATATCTTGAATGTGATCTGCTCGCTCCCATCCAGAGTGGCTAACATACCTTCATATACATATGGTTTACAGGCATCCACGTTGTTTGGGGTTGTCCTGTTTGTCGTGTAAACGTTAACTGGTGTATTTTCCTTGTCGACCTTTCCTGGTTGATTCTTCATCTTCGTATTCTGTGGAGTTGAATTACCCTTTACCACTTGGGGAGCTGCTTTCGGTTGGTTTGACCAACATTCATTACTGATTTGGCCTTTTTCCCACACTTATAACAGACAATGCTAATCTTCTGCAAGTCTTTTACAACACCTGAAGGAGGACGATTCGATAATTGTTTTTGTGTTACTATTACATTCTGCTTTGGAATAATACCAGTGGTACTCCCGATGTAACTCTTGAGCTCAATCCCATAGTTATTACTGAACTGGTTTCAATGGTTCGGCAAATACTTGACCCTTGGTCGGAACAACGGTTGAAACTTCACACCCAAGGGGTGTTTATGACTGATTATATTTTAATTTTCACTCAGCGAAGTGGCTCTATCAAGTTTTTTCACATTCTCTCTCAAACACGCTCAAATATCTTCAGGAATTCCTCGTAAATATTAATCCAGCACTATCAGTTCTTCTAAATCAGCCATCTCTCTCACTTTGGCAGCCTCTCTCTTAAAAGATCATCGAACCTGATAAATTTTATCCAGGATGGTTATTTTCTTGTCCTTTCTCAAATTCTTGAAACTTTCAATATGATATTCAGGGGTCATCTGATACACTTGCAGCACGCTCCTTTTAATATCTATTTTTAATATCTTGATACTCCTTCCTTTGCTCCTGAGATGAGGCAAGATATGCACTGCATACTTTTTTCAATAAGGACACCCTGCATCAACACTGGCCATTTATCTTCTGGCCATTCCTTCGTCGACGGGACGTTTCAAAATTATTGAAGAACTTGTCGGGAGTTTCATTCGTGATATTA
>NC_090735.1:82630847-82633347 GCF_036898095.1 Palaemon carinicauda | reverse complement strand
GGCATGGGAAGGAGCAAACGACTTCGGATGATAAGTCAGTTTGCGAAACCTCTTGGGTTGTGGGCCTCTCCCAGGGGTGAACTTCCTCTTTAATGAGATCCCCCACTTCTGAAAAAGGCTCTTAAGCTCTGCGACAGCCTTCTCCATAACTTCCTTCACCACCTTCTATGGAAACAGGTCTTTTCCCCAAATGCTAGAGGTGTTGAAACGGTTTAGCTTGTGGCTATGGCAAGTACATGCTCTCTACAGGCTTGACGGGCCTGAAAAGAACCATAAAGGTCGTTCATAAAGGTGGTGAGATTAGTTTTTGCCAACAAGGAAAAGACTGAGGCGTTTGCAAAATTCCCGATCATCATTTTTATGAAGCACTACAGAGACATCGACGCTGACAACCTTTCTCTGACCTATGACTCAGCCTTAAGAAGGTGTTCGGGAATCCTGGGCAGCTTCTCATGAAATTGGCGGCCGACCGCATCCTTATCCAGTTTACCCTCAGCAAAAGTAAACTGGACATTGGTCCAGTGGATGGCATCATGTGGTAAGAGAAATGAGACTGGTGTGTACTCTTCTAAAGATGGGAGAGGCTAACCCTCACAGATGGCTTTCTCCGTTGCCGCGTAGCTCTTCGAGGCAAAGGGGAAGACCATATTGTCTGGAGCCACGAAGGTGGCCAACCTCTTACCGAAGGCTACAAGCTGTGCATTGATACACCCTGTCGTCTTCATTGCTGCATGCAATAAGGTAGCTAGGAGGGCAAGACCTTATCCCTAGTCGACTCCTCTTGCTTCTTCAAGGCCTGGATCTCTTCACATGAGGCCTTGAACATCATCATCTGGTATTACTAATTCCCCTCCATGAAGGCTTTCGTGTTAGCCATAAGTACCGGATCCATTGTAGTACCTGAGGTACTCGGGAACTGAGGGGCTCCATGAGCCCAGCAGAAGATGTTGGGTGGAAAAAAGGCCAAGAACAGCCCCCGTCATAGAAGAAATAATCGTCACCATAGACCGGGAGGCCGTTGTCGTAGTGAGGGCTAAAGTGGTAGACACTACTAAATCCTTGATGACCCCCAGACTTACCTCATCCAACTCCGTCAGTAAGAGTCATCCACCGAAGGGAGGGGTACTTCATCAAGCTCCACAGTCTTCTCGAACCTTCTTACCTAGGTGCGAAGGGACCACGGGAAGAACACGCGGTCGTAATCAGAGGTATCCTTCGAGATCCATCTGGAGTGAAGTAGACCCTTACAAACACAGCAATCCTGATAGTCCCAGTACAATACTGGACCCTTCATTCTCCGACACTTCGCGTGTGTGCGGCAAGTATCCGGACCACGAGGATGCCTCACAGTCCTGACACAGATCTGCACTCTACAGTGCTTCTCCGTCATAGGCACCCCCTGTAAGGAGAAAAAGGTTTAAATGAGTACCACGTCCTCTAACAGTCACCAAAAGCTGAAAGAAATGGGTTATTAACATTCCATGTTGACAATCGAGGGAACAGTAATCCCCAAATTGTGTGTAAATGCAGTTGGTGAGAAAGGATGAGATAAAGTACAAAATGTCCATTCCCCTATTGAAGAACGTGAGATTGGAAAAAAATAGCCTCCTTAAAGTTCATTGCTATAGGCCCAAAGAAGGGAAGGGGGGGGGGGGGGCTGAGTGCTCATGGAAAGAACTTTCGTTCCTATATTTCCGCAGAGAAATGGCCAATTAGACAGCAAAGGTACGGGTAAACTTAATAGTTTAAGCAATTGACGCATTAATTAATGAGCAAGAGTCTATAGCAACCCAAGGGCTATAACAACAGGTTTATAACCTCAATTAGGGAAGACCCGGTAGTGGGAACTAGCCTATTGAGTTATCACCCATCTATCCAATCCACACCCTCAGAGGGAAATGGACAAATTGATAGAAAACCAATACCCATATGTAGTGATTATTTCCATGCAGGGGCCTAGAAGAGCTTTCGTAAAAGGAGTTCCCAGGCCCAGCATACATAAAGAAGCCTTAAAAGTTGAAGGAGTAAGGTCTTTATGTTGATCTGTAGTTGAATACACCTACAGTCAGTAGAGAACCCATCTTAGTTTAGGTAAGACGGTCTCAGATAAAAAGGACAGAAAGGCATGTGTCCTATAGGTACCGGCGTTGCCAGAAGTAACGGCAACGCCTGAGGGGAACGGCATTGCCACCAACGTCCTATGTGTCCTAAGGCACTGGTACAGACATCCACTCCCAAAGACTAGTATTAACCCCGCCGCCAGTAACGGCAATGCCGTCAGGGGCAATAGTGCCTATGGGCAGCGGAGATAACGGGCAAGGGTTTCCGCAGAAAACACCTTGCCATAGGTGAAGGCAGTGTCACCAGTGGCGGCACTGCCGTAAGCAGCGACGTATCTCCGGTACGAGTACTATAGACGAGTATAATGTCTTGATAGTTGGCATCAAATTCATTAGGTACTGGCACTGCCAAAGGCATGTACCCTAGATGCACCAGCATT
>NC_090735.1:82595847-82613347 GCF_036898095.1 Palaemon carinicauda | reverse complement strand
AATCGATTCTCTTGGTGCCTAGGCTGAGTTGCTTATGGAGCCTTAGTATACTTTCTCATACTCCCTGGTTGCTTTCTTTTCTTCGGAGAAGGTATGCAATCCCTTTCCCTCTGTTTAAGCCTTGGGCTTATCCCTAAGTGGTTTTTTCCGAATTAATTTTCGATAAAACTATACTGGGGTGTTACTGTACCTTCCTGTTCCAGTAAGTCTGGTTCAAAGAGGGACAGAACAACAGAGTTTTTTAGTCTGAGTCTGTGTTTGTCTGGCTTGGGGTAGAGTCTCCCTCGCTGGCCAGACACAGACAAAGGTGGCTTAGCATCCTTAGGTCACTACCGAAGGTTTCTGTGGATATGATTCCTTCTTTTGTGATCTACCAGACTAGTCCTTGTTGCTGTTCTCGGGGGAGGATAAGTTTCTTTCCCTGGGAGTAGCAACACCTTCCTTACTTTGGTGCTCTGGGAGCTGGCAAGTATTGCTGGCCTCCCCCCTTGGATCTCCCTTAGGCTGAGATAAGTTTCTTGGCTGCGGGGGATCCGTCACTAAAGCTTGGTTGGTAGGACCCTCTTTTGTCCCTTCCCCCTCTATCTCCGTAATGGCCTAGCCATTACAGTACTGTACGTCGTTCTACATCTGGACCTAGATTAGGTTAGGATGTGGAATTGACTCAGCCCCTTGCCGGCCGGCAGAGCTGCCGGCCGGCAAGGGTCTTATGTTTTCGAGTGCTGCCCGGACCTCCCTTGGTCCCTCATCCATGCCTGCCTGTAGAGCCAGACGGCATTGGTCAGGAAGCCTGAATTAGATTCTCCCCTTCCTTATATGCACTCTTTCGGATTGCCGGGCTTGGAGGTAGTGTACACTCTTATCCCGGCATCCATCCTATTTGTCTGGTGTAGTCCTCTGGTTCTTTTGCTGCCGGCCGGCATCGGTCCTGTACCTTTGCCGGCCGGCTAATGTCAGCCCTTGTCTGCCGGTCACCAAGAGTGTGGCCGGCAGCTGGGTACTACCTTGTGTAGTTGCCGGCCGGCAACCATTGCCGGCCGGCATTGGCTGTTGCCGGCCGGCAATCACTGCCGGCCGGCACAGGCATTTGAACCAGAGTTCTGCCGCCTTATAGCTGTTAAGTAGTATACTTTAAAGCTAGATATGGTGTGTGCCGGCCGGCAAGTGCCGGTTGGCACGTAACCTCCTATACTGTACCAGTATTCTTCAGTATAACATATACTGTAAGAAGAAAACTATAGTATGGGTTTTGGTACAGCACTGTGTGTTCTAACACTTTTGTGTTTTCTTGCACAAGTCCTTTGCTGTTGCCCTACAGATAGGAAAGTGAGTTCTTTCCTGTCTATTTTCCAGGATTTTAAAATCATTGCTTAGGTGTGAGCTCCACCTGTTTCCTCTGGAAACTTTGCATTGGTTACTCTAGAAGAGATTAACCATTTGATTTTATTATCTGGAAGGCTGCAGCAATGGGTTGTGAGGGAAACACAAGTGTGTGTCTTTCCTTTATGAATTGTTATGCTATACTATGCATACCCAGTGATACATAGTTCACTTGATACTCATGGAAATTTCTTCTCTTTACAGAAGGACCCTCCGAAGTGCGGAAGTGTTTTCTGCAACGTCCGCAGCAAGAACCTCTGCGGACATGAGTTTTGTAGGAGACACGCAGCATGCGCTGTCTCCAAGGATGATCTCCAGTATTGGGACCCTCAGGTATGTACTGTGTGCACTAACCTGATTACTGAGGCCTTTGATTCCCCTAGGACGGCGGAATCAAGGGATATAGCAAGGGAGAAGCTTCGTACCTGGGTAAGGGGCTTCCAAAAGAACACCTCTGGCCCTTATCTTCCAAGTGAGATGATGAGGGCGTATCTTTTCCCTAAGGCATCAGCTGATGCAGCGATTCCCCAGCCTCAAGAGGAGATCCCCCAAGTTCAGATCCAGGTGGATGCTGAAGTCTCGGTCGCTATGCAAGACATCCAGTTAGATGACAGGATGTCTGTCGTGGACGAGCGTCTGAAGGAAGACCGCCTGGCAGAAGCCCAGGCTGAAGTTCAAGCCCCAGACGTTGTAGAGGAAGAGGTCGACGAGGTGTCGGCTACTCCGGTTCAGATCCCGTAGCCTATTCCCTCAACATCGGCCAGTCTCCCAGTAGAGCTGGGACAGGCCCTCTCCTCCGTTGTTGGAATGATCCAACAGATGCAGAAGGAGAATCAGGAGAAGGCGGCTGCAATGGAACTGCGGATGCAGAGCCTTGCAGAATCACATGGGCCCCAGAAGAGGTTCAATGTGAAAGACCTTCCCTTGTGCTCAGATGCTAAAACCATGTGTCTGGCTGAGGAAGGAACCAGCTTCAAAGGAGGAGACAGAGCCGAAGGAGGTCATAGTGATGGACCATACTAAGGCTCAAGCTCTGCTTTCATCCTCGTTGAAAGAGAGGGGTTTCTCTAACTCAAAGGCAGCTGCATTGAGCAAGAAGCTCCCTTCCATTGTGTCCTCTCCTGCTAGAGCCTTCCCCTTTTTACAGAAAGGGTTTGCGGCTGTACTAAAAGCAGTCGAGGCCACAAAGACTGGAAGGACGTCCATCTTACGTTCTCAGTTGGGAAGTTGGAGGCTGATATCGCCGGATGTCAGTTCGGCGAGGACCTCCCTAAGCTGTCTGACTTTCTCTTGCAGAGAGAGTTCGAGACAAAAGAAAGACTGGCTGCCTCAATGTCTCTTCAGACTACTCTTGAGACGATGGCAAGTGACCCCAAGGTCCATGAAATGTTCATGGTGGTGGCCAAGACTCATCTGGCCACAGTGACGAAGGACCTTTATGGCTTCGTCAAGGCGAGGAGAGCTTGTAGGGAGTTCGTGTTCACCTCGGCTACGGTGAGGCACGAGCCAAGGAAACTAATCTCCTCCAACATTTGGGGCAAAGACCTTTTCCCTACCGATTTGGTCAAAGAAGTAGTTGATAAGGCTGCCTTGGAGAATAGAAACCTTCTCCAGAAGTGGGGCCTGGCTATCAAAAGAAAGTCTTCCCCGGATGAGGGTCCTCAACCAAAGAGGAAGACTATGAGGACTAGGCTACCGTCTCGGCCAGCCAAGCCTGTTAGACAGCAACTGCAATTGCCATTGCCTCCAGTGCCCCAGATCGTGGCACAAACCCCGACCACTTTTCAGTGGGTACCCCAGGCCGTGTCGACACAGTCCACGGCATTCACACCATCGTTCGAAGGGCAGTCTACTTCCTTTCGAGCAAAGCCTAGAGGGGCAGCCAGAGGCTCGTCTGGGCGCCCCTCAAGGGGAAGGGGATTCAGGGGTGGTCGTGGTCAGGGAGGCGAGACCTCGGGACGGCAGTCCAAGTGGGATGATACCGGTAGGAGGGAGACCTCTGAAATTTCGGGATCGGTGGACCTTCGATCCCTGGGCCCACAGCCTACTCAAGAATGGACTGGGCGGGAGCTGGTACAGCACTCCACCCCCGGGCCTTCGGGTTTTCCAACACTCCACCCCCGTTCTGGAGGAGTACGTTCAAGAACTGTTGGAGAAAAATGTGATCCGAAAGGTGAAGTCCATCAAATTCCAAGGGAGGCTGTTTTGTGTTCCCAAGAAAGACTCGGAAAAGCTCAGAGTCATTCTGGACTTGTCGCCACTCAAAAAGTTCATAGTGTATTGCAAATTCAAGATGCTAACACTGCAACGCATAAGGACCTTACTGCCCAAGAGGGCATATTCCGTCTCTATAGACTTGTCAGACGCCTATTGGCACATTCCAATCAACCGTCGACTCTCCCCCTACCTAGGGTTCAGGCTACAACGAAGACTATGCGCCTTCAGAGCCATACCATTCGGACTAATCATAGCCCCAAGGATTTTGACGAAGCTTGCGAGCGTAGCTCTCAAACAATTACGCCTAAAGGGAATTCAGGTAGTAGCCTACCTGGAAGACTGGTTGGTGGGGGCAGCATCCGAGACAGAATGCTTGCGAGCTTCCAGTCAAGTGATCCAGTTCCTAGAGTACTTAGGTTTCAAGATCAACAGAAAAAAGTCTCGACTTTCTCCATCTCAAAAGTTCCAGTGGCTGGGAATCCACTGGGACCTTTTGTCACACCGTTTCTCCATCCCGGCGAAGAAAAGGAAGGAGATAGCGGGTTCTGTCAAGAGACTTCTAGATTCCGAAAGGATATCAAGACGCGAACAGGAGAGGGTACTGAGCTCTCTCCAGTTTGCTTCGGTGACAGACCCAGTGCTAAGAGCACAGCTAAGGGATGCAACCGGAGTTGGAGAAGTTATGCATCAAACGTGCGAAGAGATCTGAGAAGACCAGTTCCGCTTCGGCTACGTACTCTTCTCAGCCCTTGGTCCCAAGCCAGACATCTAAAGAAGTCGGTTCTTCTTCAGCCACCTCCCCCGTCGGTGACGATTCACTCAGACGCCTCGAAGGAGGGATGGGGAGGTCACTCTCATCGGAAAAAAGTCCAGGGGACTTGGTCCAAGCTATTCAAGACCTTTCACATAAACTTTCTAGAAGCTATGGCAGTGCTCCTTACCTTAAAGAAAGTTTCCCCGCGTCACTCGATCCACATAAGGTTGGTGATGGACAGCGAGGTAGTTGTGAGATGCTTGAATCAACAAGGATCGAGGTCACCACCTCTCAACCTGTTGATGTTGGCCATCTTCCGATTGGCGGAAAAGAAGAAGTGGTACCTGTCGGCAGTTCACCTTCAAGAGTCCGCAATGTGACAGCGGACGCTCTATCCAGGCTCACACCGATAGAGTTGGAATGGTCCTTAGACGCAGGATCATTCTCCTTCATTCTGAATCAAGTCCCAGAACTGCAGATAGACCTCTTTGCGACGAAAGACAACAAGAAGTTGCCCCTGTACGTGTCCCTGTACGAGGACCCCTTAGCGGAAGCAGTGGACGTGATGTCCCTCAACTGGAACAGAGGGTCCAGGATTTATCTGTTCCCTCCTCACAACCTTCTGTTGAGGGTCCTCAACAAACAGAGATCCTTCAAGGGGGTAGCGGCAATAGTAGCCCACAAGTGGCCGAACAGCGTGTGGTTCCCCCTGGTATTGGAACTACAGCTGAAGTTTGTACCGCTACCAGATCCAGTTCTGACCCAGCGAGTCCAGAAGTCGACTGTCTGCGCTTCATTACAGAAAACCCAGACCCTGCAGCTCATGATTTTCTCTCCCTAGCGGTGAGAAAGCGTTTCGGGATTTCGAAAGCCAGCATAGACTTCCTAGAGGAATATAAGTGCAAATCTACTAGAAGGCAATATGAGTCATCTTGGAGAAAATGGGTGGCCTTTGTCAAGGCGAAGAATCCGCAGGAGATCTCGACAGACTTCTGCTTATCTTTCTTCATCCACCTCCATGGTCAAGGATTGGCAGCTAACACGATTTCAGCGTGTAAGTCTGCTTTGACAAGACCCATTCTATATGCCTTCCAGGTCGACCTAGGTAACGAGTTCTTTAATAAAGTTCCGAAAGCCTGCGCTAGGCTCAGACCTTCAGCACCTCCAAAGGCCATTTCATGGTCTTTAGACAAAGTTCTTCATTTCGCTTCTCTGTTGAGCAATGAAGAGTGTGCGTTAAAGGATTTGACACAAAAAGTTATTTTCCTATTTGCACTCGCGTCCGGGGCCAGGGTTAGTGAGATTGTAGCCCTCTCTAGAGAGGCAGGTTGTGTTCAGTTCCTGGATGGGGGAGAACTGAACCTGTTTCCGGATCCTACGTTTCTCGCCAAGAATGAGTTACCCACCAACAGGTGGGGTCCCTGGAGAATCTGCCCTCTGAAAGAAGATGCATCTCTATGTCCAGTAGAATGCCTAAAGGTCTATCTTCATAGAACTTCAGACTTCAAGGGTGGTCAACTATTCAGGGGAGAAACATCAGGCTCAAATTTATCTCTGAATCAACTCAGAGCGAAAATCACATATTTTATTCGCAGAGCGGATCCTGACAGTACACCCGCAGGTCACGATCCGAGGAAAGTTGCCTCATCCTTAAATTTCTTTAATTGTATGGATTTTGAACATCTCCGTTCATACACTGGCTGGAAGTCTTCCAGAGTGTTCTTTCGCCACTATGCGAAGCAAGTAGAGGAACTAAAGAGATCTGTGGTAGCAGTGGGTCGCGTCGTTAACCCTACTGTTTAACTCTGCGAGGAACAGTGGTTTTAATTGGGACGATTAATTCCAGGGTGAGTGTGTAGTTACATACCGTACTACAAACTAAGTGAGGGCACTGAGTTGCCCATGTAGACTGTTCCATTTCCAAAGGTGAACCTAGCATAAGTGCAGACATGTGTGCCGAGCGTTTCTAACGCTAATGTCATTGATTTGTAATACAGACTTTTATGACTTTGATACCTCGGTATCTTAAAAGTGCCATTTAATGTTTTTTCTTTCAGATAAACAAGTTCTGTTTACTATCATACTTATGCTTAAAGTTTTGGGTTATCCTCTTTTTATATATATATATATATATATATATATATATATATATATATATATATATATATATATATATATATATATATATATATATATATATATATATAATTGTGGTTAACCTGTCTGTTTATTGTCTGTCAATGAACTTGTTCTTGAGAACCTTGCATCTCCTTCACCTGTGTCAATTTATTGGTATAATTGAGCATTCATTCTATGTACCTTATCTGGGATAATTCTAATAGAATTGTTCCTTTATGTAAGCTAGGTTGCATTGGTTTATGCTTTCCCTTAACGGGAGGACCCCGTCCCATAAGGGGACGATGGCGGTTTTACTAGTTTCCTCCTATGCGGATATAAACCTTTGTCCAATACAAGTATTGTGCGGAGAACTGGTCGATATCTCATATTGACGCAGTGGTTCTTTACAAACTATGCTTTACTTAATATAGGGCGAGACCACTATATTAGCTTGCCTGGTATTCATACATAGGTATATGTACTCTTCGAGACTTTTCCAGAGTCTAGTAGGACTCTTCCCTGTAGGGGGCAGGAAGCTCTAACATGGTTTATAGTTAGTTGAAAAGATGTATAACGGTAACATCTTAGGTCTCTAGGTCTAGTCGACCAGGAAAAATTACCTCCGGGAAGTACGGCACGTTCTGAGAATCCACAGATACAGTAATGCTCTGGTATACTTCCATCAGGACGACATGGCTTGAGCCCAAAAAACGGATTTTGAGCGAAGCGAAAAATCTATTTTTGGGTGAGATGGCCATGTCGTCCTGATGGACCCGCCCTTCCCTTTCTAAGAAAGGGCTGTAGGACCCCTCCCTACATACAGTATCTGTAGCACCTCGTGTACGCTACAAGGAATACAGATGGCGCCAGGATTGGCGCCAGGCACGCTTACGAAACGAGGGATAGGGAGCCTTGGGAGCGGCTCCCCCTTTTTCTTTCCCGAATTCGTTTCTTGCCAATTGCCCCTTGCGAGACGAAATCTCTGTTCCGGATGCAGATTGCCATATGGCGTGTCAAGAATACGTCCTCTGATGCGTCGCGATATCCCTTTCAGGAGGGATATTCGCTCCAGGAGTTAGAATTCTGGTACCTTAAGGTAAATTCTCTGGGAATATCGCCGTAGTTGTAATATACCCTAGGAAGCTACCCTATAGGAACTTCCATCAGGACGACATGGCCATCTCACCCAAAAATAGATTTTTCGCTTCGCTCAAAATCCGTTATATATATGGTCGGCAAGCTTGTATAGACAGTGACTAAGCCACGTGGCCAAGTAGTTTAGTCACTGTCTATACAAGCTTGCCGACCAGGGTTCGATTCCCAGCCGGACACAAGCTCTTGTCTTTGTGTGATTTCGCCTGGGGCTCTGATCCCGAGGTCATGAAGAGAATCCAGACATTAATGTATCAAAATATATATATGGCTTATTTGATATATATATATATATATATATATATATATATATATATATATATATATATATATATATATATATATATATATATATAATATATATATATATATATATATATATATATATATATATATATATATATATATATATATATATATATATATATATATATATATATATATATATATATATATATATATATATATATATATATATATATATATATATACTGTATGAATATATATACAAATATGTGTCTGTATATATATGTATATATATATATTTTTGGGCTCAAGCCATGTCGTCCTGATGGAAGTTCCTATAGGGTAGCTTCCTAGGGTATATTACAACTACGGCGATATTCCCAGAGAATTTACCTTAAGGTACCAGAATTCTAACTCCTGGAGCGAGTATCCCTCGTGAAAGGGATATCGCGACATATCAGAGGACGTATTCTAGACACGTCACATGGCAATCTACTACCTGAATAGAGATTCGTCTCGTAGGAGGGAGATTGACGAGATACGAATTCGGGAAAGAAAAAGGGGGGAGCCGCTCCCAAAGCTTCCCAATCCCCCGATTCGTATGCGTGCCTGGCGCCAATCCTGGCGCCATCTGTATTCCTTTTTGCGTAGCTTAACAACTCGGTGTTTTTTCCTGTTTTTCTCGCAAATCTTGGATTTATTCAGCTTTTCATGGCTTCTCCGTCTTCGTTGGCCTCGGATAAGTTGAGTATAGTGTCTGTTATATATAAATGTAGGCTCTTGGTAAAATTTTGAGTGATTAATAGGATTAATCTTTGATACAAGAGCCGTAGCCTACCAGAGGTGTCCTGGACACTGTCACTCGCTAGGTATAAATTAGTTAGTCAGAGTGACATTCCTGGTTGTTTTGCTTAATAAATTTTAGCTATTTAGCTTTACATAGGATTTCCTTTCGTGCTTAGTATTTTTTGGCGAAGTATTCGCCATTCTGG
This sequence comes from Palaemon carinicauda, assembly GCF_036898095.1. Classification (NCBI taxonomy): domain Eukaryota; kingdom Metazoa; phylum Arthropoda; class Malacostraca; order Decapoda; family Palaemonidae; genus Palaemon; species Palaemon carinicauda. Next base: position 82,604,488 of record NC_090735.1, on the reverse strand, counting down.
CCTACGCTAGGCCATGTAGCCTAGTCGTTTGGTCCTAGTACTTAATGCATGATTTTGGTTTTTCCGAGTGTAATTAAAAGTTTATTAAAGCTTTAGGCTATATGTTATACATTTTAGACTGTGTGGAATATTTCCAAGATTGTATACGTGAGAGTTTCGGTGAATTAGGTAATCGATTCTCTTGGTGCCTAGGCTAATTGCTTATGGAGCCTTAGTATACTTTATTATTCTCCCCGGTTGCTTTCTTTTCTTCGGAGAAGGTATGCAATCCCTTTCCCTCTGTTTAAGCCTTGGGCTTATCCCTAAGTGGTTTTTTCCGAATTTATTTTCGATAAAACTATACTAGGGTGTTACTGTACCTTCCTGTTCCAGCAAAGTCTGGTTCAAAGAGGGACAGAACAACAGAGTTTTTAGTCTGAGTCCGTGTTGTCTGGCTTGGGGCAGAGTTCCCCTCGCTGACCTAACACTTATAAAGGGAGCTTAGCTCCCTTAGGTCACTATCGAAGGTTTCTGTAGTTATGATTCCTCCTTTTGTGATCGACCAGACTAAGTCCTGTTGCTGTTCTTGGGGAGGATAAAATCTTCCCTTGGGAATAGCAACGCCTTCCTTGCTTTGGTGCTTTGGAAGCTGGCAAGTATTGCTGGCCCTTTCCCTTAGATCTCCCTTAGGCTAAGACAGAGTTCTTGGCTGCGGGTGATCTGTCACTAAAGCAAGGTTGGCAGGACCCTTTTGTCCCTTCCCCCTCTATCTCCGTAATGGCCTTGCCATTACTGTACTGTACCTTGCCGGCCGGCAGAGCTGGCCGGCAGGGGTATTACTGTACTGTACGTCATTCTACTTCTGGACCTAGTATAGGTTGGGATGTGGAATTGACTAAGGCCATTGCCGGCCGGCTGAGATGCTGGCCGGCAAGGGTCTTATGTTTTCGAGTGCTGCCCGGACCTCTCTTGGTCCCTCATCCATGCCTGCCGACAGAGCCGGACGGCATGGGTCAAGGAAGCTTGAATTAAGTTTCTCCCCTTCCTTATATGCACTCTTTCGGTTGCCGGGCTTGGGGGGTCGTGTACACTCTTATCCCGGCATCCATTCTATTTTCTTCTAGTGCTGTACCTGTCCCGGCTGCCGGCCTATGAGGCAGACAGCCGGGCAGGTGTAGTCTTCTGGTTCTTTTGCTGCCGGCTGGCATCGGTCTTGTACCTTTGCCGGCCGGCTTATGTCAGTCCTTGTCTGCCGGTCACCAAGAGTGTGGCCGGCAGCTAGGTACTACCTTGTGTAGTTACTGGCCGGCAGTCATTGCCGGCCAACACTGGCTGTTGCTGGCCGGCAGCTACTGCCGCCGGCACAGGCATTTGAACCAGAAGGCTGCCGCCCTATAGCTGTTAAGTAGTATACTTTAAAGCTAATTGTGGTGTGTGCCGGCCTGCAAAGGCAGGCCGGCACACATCCTCCTATACTGTACTAGTATTCTTCTGTATAGCATATACAGTAAGAAGAAAACTATAGTAAAAGTTTAGGTACAGCACTGTATCTTCTAACACTATTGTGTTTTCTTGCACAGCCCTTTGCTGTTGCCCTCAGACAGGAAGCAGAGTTCTTCCCCGTCTATTATCCAGGATTTTAAAATCATTGCCTAGGTGTGAGCTCCACCTGTTTCCTCTGGAAACCTTGCATTGGTTACTCTAGTAGAGATAAACCAATTTTGATTTTATTATCTGGAAAGCTGCAACAATGGGTTGTGAGGGAAACACAAGTGTGTGTCTTTCCTTTCTGAATTGTTATGCTATACTATGCATATCCAAGTGATGTTTTCTGCAATGTCCGTAGCAGGAACCTCTGCGGACATGAGTGTTGTAGGAGACACGCAGCATGCGCTGTCTCCAAGGATGATCTCCAGTATTGGGACCCTCAGGTATGTACTGTATGCACTAACCTGATTACTGAGGCTTTTGATTCCCCTAGAACGGCGGAATCAAGGGATATAGCTAGGGAAAAGCTCCGTACTTGGGTAAGGGGCTTCAAGAAGAACACCTCTGGCCCTTATCTTCCTAGTGAGAAGATGAGGGCGTATCTTTTTCCCCAGGCATCAGCTGAAGCAGTGATTCCCCAGCCTCAAGAGGAGATCCCCCAAGACCTAGTCCAGGTGGACGAGGAAGTCGCAGATGCGATGCAAGACATCCAGTTGTGTGACAGGATGTCTGAAGTGGACGAAGGTTTGGAAGAAGACCTCCTGGCAGAAGGTCAGGATCAAGTTCAAACCCCGGATGTCGCAGAGGATGGGGTCGACGAGGTGTCGGCTACTCCGGTTCAGATGCCGGAGCCCATCCCCTCAACATCCGCTGGTCTCCCAGTAGAACTGGGACAGGCCCTCTCTTCGATTGTTGGAATGATCCAACAAATGCAGAAGGAGAATCAGGAGAAGGCGGCTGCAATGGAACTGCGTATGCAGTCCCTAGCAGAATCACATGGGCCCCGGAAAAGGCTCAATGTGAAAGACCTTCCCATATGCTCAGATGCTAACCCATGGAGGTATGCTGAGCACATGCCAATGACGACTGGTAAGATCGTCATTTCGGATAAGCTGGGTTCAGTTCTCCTAGAGGAGGTAGAATTCTGGCCCAGCAAAGCATCATATCCGGACTGCTATGTCCGGCTGAGAAAAGAACCAGCTTCAAGGGAGGAGACAGAGCCGAAAGAGGTCATTATTATGGACCACGCTAAGGCTCAAGCCCTACTTTCATCCTCGATGAAAGAGAGGGGCTTCTCGAATTCGAAGGTAGCAGCATTGAGCAAGAAGCTCCCTTCTTTTGTGTCCTCTTCTGATAGAGCCTTCCCCTTTTTACAAAAAGGGTTTGCGGCTGTCCTAAAGGCAATCGAGGCCGGCAAGCCTTGCCCCTCCCTGGAGGAGTGTAAACCCTTGTCGCTGGCTCTGCCTATGGACCACAAGGACTGGAAGGATGTCCATCTGACATTCTCAGTGGGAAAGTTGGAGGCTGATATTGCCGGACGGCAATTCGGCGAGGACCTCCCCAAGTAGTCCGAATTTCTTTTACGAAGAGAGTTCGAGACAAAAGAAAGACTGGCTGCCTCAATGTCTCATCAGACTACTCTTGAGACGATGGCAAGTGACCCTAAGGTCCATGAAATGTTCATGGTAGTGGCTAAGTCTCACCTAGCCACAGTGACGAAGGACCTTTATGGCTTCGTCAAGGCAAGGAGAGCTTGCAGGGAGTTCGTGTTCACCGGGGCTTCGGTGAGACACGAGCCAAGGAAGTTAATATCCTCCAACATTTGGGGAAAAGACCTTTTCCCTACCGATGTGGTCAAAGAGGTTGTTGATAAGGCCGCCGTGGAGAATAGAAACCTTCTCCAGAAGTGGGGCCTGGCTATCAAAAGAAAATCTTCCCCGGATGAGGGTCCTCAACCAAAGAGGAAGAATATGAGGACTAGGCTACCGTCTCGGCCAGCCAAGCCTTATAGACAGCAACAGCAACTGCAATTGCCTTTGCCTCCAGTGCCCCAGATGGTGGCACAAACCCCGACTACTTTTCAGTGGGTACCCCAGGCTGTGCCAGGTCAGTCAACCACATTCACCCCAACGTTCGAAGGACAGTCTTCTTCCTTTCGTGCAAAACCTAGAGGAGCAGCCAGAGGCTCGTCTAGGCGCCCCTCAAGGGGAAGGGGATTCAGAGGTGGTCGTGGTCAGGGAGGCAAGACCTCAGGACGGCAGTCCAAGTGAAACGATACCGGTAGGAGGGAGACTAATGAAATTTTGGGATTGCTGGACCTTCGATCCCTGGGCCCAAAGCCTACTCAAGAATGGACTGGGTTGGAGCTGGTACAGCACTCCACCCCCATGCCTTCGGTTTTTCCAACACTCCACCCCCATTTTGGAGGAGTACGTTCAAGAACTGTTGGAGAAAAATGTGATCCGAAAGGTGAAGTCCATCAAATTCCAAGGGAGGCTGTTTTGTGTTCCCAAGAAAGACTCGGAAAAGCTCAGAGTCATTCTGGACTTGTCACCACTCAACAAGTTCATAGTGAATTGCAAATTCAAGATGCTAACACTGCAACACATAAGGACCTTACTGCCCAAGAGGGCATACTCAGTCTCTATAGACTTGTCAGACGCCTATTGGCACATCCCAATCAGCCGTCGACTCTCCCCCTACCTAGGGTTCAGGCTACAACGGAAACTGTATGCCTTCAGAGCCATGCCATTCGGGCTAAACATAGCCCCAAGGATTTTCACGAAGCTTGCGAGCGCAGCTCTCAAACAATTACGCCTAAAGGGAATTCAGGTAGTAGCCTACCTGGACGACTGGCTGGTGTGGGCAGCATCCGAGACCGAATGCTTACAAGCTTCCAGTCAGGTGATCCAGTTCCTAGAGTACCTAGGCTTCAAGATCAACAAGAAAAAGTCTCGACTTTCTCCATCTCAAAAGTTCCAGTGGCTGGGAATCCACTGGGACCTTTTGTCACACAGTTTCTCCATCCCAATGAAGAAAAGGAAGGAGATAGCGGGCTCTGTCAAGAGACTTCTAGATTCCAAAAGGATATCAAGACGCGAACAGGAGAGGGTACTAGGCTCTCTCCAGTTTGCTTCAGTGACAGACCCAGTGCTAAGAGCACAGCTAAAGGATGCAACCGGAGTTTGGAGAAGGTATGCATCAAACACGCGAAGAGACCTGAGAAGACCAGTGCCGCCTCGGCTACGTACTCTTCTCAGACCTTGGTCCCAAGCCAGACATCTAAAGAAGTCGGTTCTTCTTCAGCCACCTCCCCCGTCGATGACGATTCACTCAGACGCCTCAAAGGAGGGATGGGGAGGTCACTCTCATCGGAAAAAAGTCCAGGGGACTTGGTCCAAGCTATTCAGGACCTTTCATATAAACTTTCTAGAAGCTATGGCAGTGCTCCTTACCTTAAAGAAAGTCTCCCCGCGTCACTCGATCCACATAAGATTGGTGACAGACAGCGAGGTGGTTGTGAGATGCTTGAATCGACAAGGGTCGAGGTCACCACCTCTCAACCAAGTGATGTTAGCCATTTTCCGATTGGCAGAAAAGAAGAAGTGGTACCTGTCGGCAGTTCACCTTCAAGGAGTCCGCAATGTGACAGCGGACGCTCTATCCAGGTTCACACCGATAGAGTCGGAATGGTCCTTAGACGCAGGATCATTTTCCTTCATTCTGAATCAAGTCCCAGAACTGCAAATAGACCTCTTTGCGACGAAAGACAACAAGAAGTTGCCCCTGTACGTGTCCCCGTACGAGGACCCCTTAGCGGAAGCAGTGGACGCAATGTCCCTCGACTGGAACAGGTGGTCCAGGATTTATCTGTTCCCTCCTCACAACCTTCTGTTGAGGGTCCTCAACAAACAGAGATCCTTCAAGGGGGTAGCGGCAATAGTGGCCCACAAGTGGGCGAACAGTATGTGGTTCCCCTTGGCGTTGGAACTACAGATGAAGTTCGTGCCGCTACCACATCCAGTTCTGACCCAGCGAGTCCAGAAGTCGACTGTCTGCGCTTCATTACAGAAAACCCAGACCCTGCAGCTCATGATTTTCTCGCCCTAGCGGTGAGAAAGCGTTTCGGGATTTCGAGAGCCAGCATAGACTTCCTAGAGGAATACAAGTGCAAATCGACTAGAAGGCAATATGAGTCATCTTGGAGAAAGTGGGTGGCCTTTGTAAAGGCAAAGAATCCGCAGGAGATCTCAACAGACTTCTGCTTATCTTTCTTCATCCACCTCCATGGCCAAGGATTGGCAGCTAACACGATTTCAGTGTGTAAATCGGCTTTGATGAGACCCATTTTATTTGCCTTCCAGATCGACCTAGGTAACGAGATCTTTAATAAAGTTCCGAAAGCCTGCGCTAGGCTCAGACCTTCAGCACCTCCAAAGGCCATTTCATGGTCTTTAGACAAAGTTCTTCATTTCGCCTCCCTGTTGAGCAATGAAGAATGTGCGTTAAAGGATTTAACGCAAAAAGTTATTTTCCTATTTGCACTCGCGTCCGGGGCCAGGGTTAGTGAGATCGTAGCCCTCTCGAGAGAGGCAGGTCGTGTTCAGTTCCTGGATGGGGGGGAGCTGAACCTGTTTCCGGATCCTACGTTTCTCGCCAAGAATGAGTTACCCACCAACAGGTGGGGTCCCTGGAGAATCTGCCCTCTGAAAGAAGATGCATCTCTATGTCCAGTAGAATGCCTAAAGGTCTATCTTCGTAGAACTTCAGACTTCAAGGGTAGTCAACTATTCAGGGGAGAAACATCAGGCTCAAATTTATCTCTGAATCAACTCAGAGCGAAAATGACATATTTTATTCGCAGAGCGGATCCTGACAGTACACCCGCAGGTCACGATCCGAGGAAAGTTGCCTCATCCCTAAATTTCTTTAATTGTATGGATTTTGAACATCTCCGTTCATACACGGGCTGGAAATCTTCCAGGGTGTTCTTTCGCCACTATGCGAAGCAAGTAGAGGAACTTAAGAGATCTGTGGTAGCAGTGGGTCGTGTAGTTAACCCTACTGTTTAACTCTGCGAGGAACAGTGGTCTTAATTGGGACGATTAAGTCCAGGGTGAGTGTGTAGGTACATACTGTACTACAAACTAAATGAGGGCACCAAGTGCCCATATAGACTGTTCCTTCCTTCAAAGGTGAACCTTGCATAAGTTCAGACATGTGTGCCAAGCGTTTCTAACGCTAATGTGATTGATTTGTAATACAGATTTTTTATGACTTGATACCTTGGTATCTCATTAAAGTGGTGTTTAATGGTTTTTCTTTCAGATAAACAAGTTCTGTTTACTATCATACTTATGCTTAAAGTTTTGGGTTACCTCCTTTTATATAAATATATATATTTGTTGTTAACCTGTCTGTTTATTATCTGTCAATAAACTTGTTCTTGAGAACCTTGCGTCTCTTTCACCTGTGTCAATTTATTGGTATAATTGAGCATTTAATTCTATGTATCTTATCTGGGATAATTCTGATAGAATTGTTCTGTTTTGCAAGCTATGTTGCATTGGTTTATGTAAGTCCCCTAATGGGAGGACTCCGTCCCATAAAGGGACGAGGGCGGTTTTATTAGTTTCTTCCTATGCGGATATAAACCTTTGTCCAATACAAGTATTGTGCGGATGACTGGTCAATATATTGACGCAGTGGTTCTATACAAACTATGCTTTACTTAATATAGGGCGAGACCACTATATTAGCTTGCCTGAGATTCATACATAGATATATGTACTCTTCGAGACTTTCCAGAGTCTAGTAGGACTCTTCCCTGTAGGGGGCAGGAAGCTCTAACATAGTTTATAGTTAGTTGAAAAGATGTATAACGGTAACATCTTAGGTCTCTAGGTCTAGTCGACCGGGAATAAATATCTCCGGGGAGTACGGCACGTTCTGAGAATCCACAGATACAGTAATGCTCTGGTACACTTCCATCAGGACGACATGGCTTGAGCCCAAAAAACGGATTTTGAGCGAAGCGAAAAATCTATTTTTGGGTGAGATAGCCATGTCGTCCTGATGGACCCGCCCTTGCCTTTCTAAGAAAGGGCTGTAGGACCCCTCCCTACATACAGTATCTGTAGCACCTCGTGTATGCTACAAGGAATACAGATGGCGCCAGGATTGGCGCCAGGCACGCATACGAATCGGGGGATTGGGAAGCCTTGGGAGCGGCTCCCCCCTTTTTCTTTCCCGAATTCGTATCTCGTCAATCTCCCTCCTACGTGACGAATCTCTATTCAGGTAGTAGATTGCCATGTGACGTGTCTAGAATACGTCCTCTGATATGTCGCGATATCCCTTTCACGAGGGATACTCGCTCCAGGAGTTAGAATTCTGGTACCTTAAGGTAAATTCTCTGGGAATATCGCCGTAGTTGTAATATACCCTAGGAAGCTACCCTATAGGAACTTCCATCAGGACGACATGGCTATCTCACCCAAAAATAGATTTTTCGCTTCGCTCAAAATCCGTTTTATATATATATATATATATATATATATATATATCTATAAATGTATATATATACATACATATATATAAATTTATCTATATATATATATATATATATAATGTGTATCTTTCTCTCTCTCTCTCTCTCTCTCTCTCTCTCTCTCTCTCTCTCTCTCTCTATATATATATATATATATGTATATATTTATACAATATATTTATATATATATATATATATATTCAGATATATATATATATATATATATATATATATATATATATATATATATATATATATATATATATATATATATATATATATTCAGATATAGATATACATATATACATATATATATTTATATATATATATATATATATATATATATATATATATATATATATATATATATATATATATATATATTTATATATATATATATATATATATATATATATATATATATATATATATATATATATATATATATATATATATATATATATATATATATATGTTACACCCCATCTGTGAAATTGCCCATTTCATGAAGTGGGCTAACCACTTGCCCATTTCATGAAGTGAGCAAACCACTTGCCCAGTTCATGAAATGGGCAAGTGGTTAGCCCACTTCATGAAATGTGGAAATGATCCCTTACACATTTC
>NC_090735.1:82573347-82585847 GCF_036898095.1 Palaemon carinicauda | reverse complement strand
TTAAACGTGTTTCTTTCATATTTCAAATAAGCCATATATATCAATACATTAAAGTCTGGATTCTCTTAACGACCTCGGGATCAGAGCCCAAGGCGGAACCGCCCAAAGACTATGATATCGGACCGGCGGGGATTTGAACCCTCGTCCCGGATATCTGTATGCCAGTGACCATACCACTCCGCCACGAAGAAAGATAAAAAGTCAATGACAATTCTTCTATATATATACCTGTCAAATTCAGGTTTTCTGTACTTAGAATTGAAATCAACCCATCTTCACCATCGTAGCTAATTAGTAGGTTTTGGACTTGGCATTCGATTAATGATAATTTTTTTGCACATCTAAACGTGTTTCTTTCATATTTCAAATAAGCCATATATATTAATACATTAAAGTCTGGATTCTCTTAACGACCTCGGGATCAGAGCCCAAGGCGGAACCGCCCAAAGACTATGATATCGGACCGGCGGGGATTTGAACCCTCGTCCAGGATATCTGTATGCCAGTGACCATACCACTCCGGCACGAAGAAAGATAAAAAGTCAATGATAATTCTTCTATATATATACCTGTCAAATTCAGGTTTTCTGTACTTAGAATTGATATCAACCCATCTTCACCATCGTAGCTAATTAGTAGGTTTGGGACTTGGCATTCGATTAATGATAAATTTTTTGCACATTTAAACGTGTTTCTTTCATATTTCAAATAAGCCATATATATTAATACATTTAAGTCTGGATTCTCTTAACGACCTCGGGATCAGAGCCCAAGGCGGAACCGCCCAAAGACTATGATATCGGACCGGCGGGGATTTGAACCCTCGTCCAGGATATATGTATGCCAGTGACCATACCACTCCGGCACGAAGAAAGATAAAAAGTCAATGACAATTTTTCTATACATATACCTGTCAAATTCAGGTTTTCTGTACTTAGAATTGAAATCAACCCATCTTCACCATCGTAGCTAATTAGTAGGTTTGGGACTTGGCATTCGATTAATGATAAATTTTTTGCTCATTTAAACGTGTTTCTTTCATATTTCAAATAAGCCATATATATCAATACATTAAAGTCTGGATTCTCTTAACGACCTCGGGATCAGAGCCCAAGGCGGAACCGCCCAAAGAATATGATATCGGACTGGCGGGGATTTGAAAAAAATGTGGAAGTAAAGCGCAAGGTACGTGAGGCAAAGAGGGCAGCTGACCTCAGGTGGGGTCAGGGATTGGGTCATTCATATGAAGAGAATAAGAAGAAGTTTTGGAAAGAAGTGAAGAGAGTAAGGAAGGCTGGCTCAAGAATTGAAGAGACAGTGAAAGATGGAAATGGGAGGTTGTTAAAAGGAGAGGAGGCAAGGAAAAGATGGGCGGAATATTTTGAAAGTTTACTGAATGTTGAGGATAATAGGGAGGCAGATATAATTGCTGTTGCAGGTGTTGAGGTGCCAGTGATGGGAGATGAGAATGAAAGAGAGATTACAATAGATGAAGTGAGGGGAGGACTAGATGAAACGAGAGTAGGAAAAGCGTCTGGTATGGATGGTGTGAGAGCTGAGATGTTGAAGGAAGGGGGTGTGACGGTACTTGAATGGTTGGTGAGATTGTTTAATATGTGTTTTGTGTTGTCAATGGTACCAGTAGATTGGGTTTGTGCATGTATTGTACCACTATATAAGGGTAAGGGAGATGTGCATGAGTGTTGTAATTCAAGAGGTATTAGTTTGTTAAGCGTAGTTGGAAAAGTGTATGTTATAGTAATGATTAATAGGATCAAGGATAAAACAGAGAATGCAATCTTAAAAATACAGGGTGGTTTTAGAGGAGGTAGGGGTTGTATGAATCAGATTTTTACAGTAAGGCAGATATGCGAGAAATATTTAGCAAAAGGTAAGGAGGTGTATGTTGCGTTTATGGATCTGGAGAAAGCGTATGATAGAGTTGATAGGGAAGCAATGTGGAATGTGATGAGGTTATATGGAGTTGGTAAAAAGTTGTTGCAAACAGTAAAAAGTTTCTACAAAGGTAGTAAAGCATGTGTTAGGATAGGAAATGAAATGAGTGATTGGTTTCCAGTGAGAGTGGGGCTGAGAGAGGGATGTGTGATGTCACTGTGGTTGTTTAACTTGTATGTTGATGGAGTGGTGAGAGAGGTGAATGCTCGAGTGCTTGGACGAGGATTAAAACTGGTAAACGAGAATGACCATGAAAGGGAGGTAAATCTGTTGTTGTTTGGGGATGATACACTACTGGTTGCAGACACAGAAGAGAAGCTTGGCCGACTAGTGACAGAATTTGGAAGAGTGTGTGAGAGAAGGAAGTTGAAAGTTAATGTGGGTAAGTGTAAGGTTATGAGATGTACGAGAAGGGAAGGTGGTGCAAGGTTGAATGTCATGTTGAATGGAGAGTTACTTGAGGAAGTGGATCAGTTCAAGTATTTGGGGTCTGTTGTTGCAGCAAATGGTTGAGTGGAAGCAGATGTACGTCAGAGAGTGAATGAAGGTTGCAAAGTGTTGGGGGCAGTTAAGGGAGTAGTAAAAAATAGAGGGTTGGGCATGAATGTAAAAAGAGTTCTATATGAGAAAGTGATTGTACCAACTGTGATGTATGGATCGGAGTTGTGGGGAATGAAAGTGACGGAGAGACAGAAATTGAATGTGTTTTAGATGAAGTGTCTAAGGAGTATGGCTGGTGTATCTCGAGTAGATAGGGTTAGGAACGAAGTGGTGAGAGTGATAACAGCTGTAAGAAATGAGTTAGCAGCTAGAGTGGATATGAATGTGTTGAGGTGGTTTGGCCATGTTGAGAGAATGGAAAATGGCTGTCTGCTAAAGAAGGTGATGAATGCAAGAGTTGATGGGAGAAGTAAAAGAGAAAGGCCAATTTTTGGGTGGATGGATGGAGTGAAGAAAGCTCTGGGTGATAGGAGGATAGATGAGAGAGGCAAGAGAGCGTGCTAGAAATAGGAATGAATGGCGAGCGATTGAGACGCAGTTCCGGTAGGCCCTGCTGCTGCCTCCGATGTCTTAGATGAACGCGGAGGTAGCAGCAGTAAGGGATTCAGCATTATGAAGCTTCTTCTGTGTTGGATAATGTGGGAGGTTGGGCTGTGGCACCCTAGCACGACCAGCTGAACTCGGTTGAGTCCCTTGTTAGGCTGGAGGAATGTAGAGAGTAGAGGTCCCCTTTTTTGTTTTGTTTCAATTGTTGATGTCGGCTACCCCCCAAAATTGGAGGAAGTGCCTTGGTATATATAATATATATATATATATATATATATAAATATATATATATATATATATATATAATTATATATATGTTTACATATATATGTATTTAAATATATTTATATAAATATACATACATATATATATATATATATATATATTTATACATATATATATATATATATATGTATGTATATATATGTATATATATATATATATATATGTATATATATATATATATATACATATATATATATATATATATACATATATATATATATATATATTTATATATACATATATATATAAATATATATACATATATATATATATATATATAATATATATATATATATATATATATATTTATATATATATATATATATATACAGAGTATATTTACGAATGTATATATATACATATATACATATATATGTATACATATATATATATATATATATATACATATACATATATATATATATATATATATATTTGTTTGTATATCAATCTATCCATCTATCTAACTATCTACCTATCTATCTATCTATCTATATATATATATATATATATATGCAGTATATATATGTACATATATTTATGGAAATATATATATATATATATTCATATATAAATATATATATATATATATATATATACATATGATGACAGCAGGCCGGGAGGAAAAAGGAAACGAAGATATACATTTTTATATATATATATATATATATATACAGTAGGTATATATATATATATATATACAGTATATATAAATATATATATATATATATATATATAGTTATATAAATACATGAATATATATATATATATATATATAGTTATATAAATACATGAATATATATATATATATATATATATAGAAATGTATATATATATTCATTTGTATATATACACATATATATAGATAAATATATGTATTTATATATATACACAAATATATATACAGTATATATATTTATATGTATATAAATATATATATATATATATATATACATATATATATGTATATATATATATATATATATATACAGTATATATTTTAATATGTATATGAATATATATATACATACATATATATATTTATATATATATATTTATATGTATATATATATGTGCATATATATAATTATACAGTATATATATATATATATATATATAGATATGTATATATATATATATATATATATGCATATACACATCTATATATACTGTATATATACATACATATATATATATATATATATACATATATATATATATATATATAAATTTATATAGATGTATATGTGTATATATATGCATATATATGTATATATATACATAATATATATTTATATATACATATATGTGTATATATATGTATATTTATGTATATATATACATAATTTATGTGTATATATAAGCATATTATATAAATGTATATAAATATATATGTGTGTATACAGTATATTTATCAGAACATATATATATATATATATATATATACATGTTTATATATAAATCTATATAAATCTACATACATATATAAATATACACACACATATATATATATATATATATAATATACATATATACATATACATAAACATGAATATATATATATATATATATATATACACATATATATATATGTATACATATACATATATATATTCATATATATAGCTTATGCATATATAACGGATTTTGAGCGAAGCGAAAAATCTATTTTTGGGTGAGATGGCCATGTCGTCCTGATGGAAGTTCCTATAGGGTAGCTTCCTAGGGTATATTACAACTACGGCGATATTCCCAGAGAATTTACCTTAAGGTACCAGAATTCTAACTCCTGGAGCGAGTATCCCTCTTGAAAGGGATATCGCGACATATCAGAGGACGTATTCTAGACACGCCACATGGCAATCTACATCCTGGACAGAGATTTCGTCTCGTAGGAGGTGATTGGCGAGATACGAATTCCGGAAAGAAAAAGGGGAGCCGCTCCCAAGGCTTCCCTATCCTCCGATTCGTATGCGTGCCTGGCGCCAATCCTGGCGCCATCTGTATTCCTTGTAGCGTACACGAGGTGCTACAAATACTGTATGTAGGGAGGGGTCCTACAGCCCTTTCTTAGAAAGGGAAGGGCGGGTCCATCAGGACGACATGGCCATCTCACCCAAAAATAGATTTTTCGCTTCGCTCAAAATCCGTTTTTTTGGGCTCAAGCCATGTCGTCCTGATGGAAGTGTACCAGAGCATTACTGTATCTGTGGATTCTCAGAACGTGCCGTACTCCCCGGAGGTAATTTTTTGCCGGTCGACTAGACCTAGAGACCTAAGATGTTACCGTTATACATCTTTTCAACTAACTATAAATTATGTTAGAGCTTCCTGCCCCCTACAGGGAAGAGTCCTACTAGACTCTGGAAAAGTCTCGAAGAGTACATATACCAATATATGAATACCAAGCAAGCTAATATAGTGGTCTCGCCCTATATTAAGTAAAGCATAGTTTGTAAAGAACCACTGCGTCAATATGAAATATCGACCAGTTCTCCGCACAATACTTGTATTGGACAAAGGTTTTATATCTGCATAGGAGGAAAACCAATGCAACATAGCTTGCATAACGGAACAATTCTATTAGAATTATCCCAGATAAGGTACATAGAATGAATGCTCAATTATACCAATAAATTGACACAGGTGAAGGAGACGCAAGGTTCTCAAGAACCAGATTATTGACAGGCAATAAATAGACAGGTTAACCACAATTATATATATATATATATATATATACATAAGAAGAGGATAACCCAAAACTTTAAGCATAAGTATGATAGTAAACAGAGCTTGTTTGTCTGAAAGAAAAAACATTAGATGCCACTTTTAAGATACCGAGGTATCAAAGTCATAAAAGCCTGTATTACAAATCAATGACATTAGCGTTAGAAACGCTCGGCACACATGTCTGCACTTATGCTAGGTTCACCTTCGGAAATGGAACAGTCTGCATGGGCAACACAGTGCCCTCACTTAGTTTGTAGTACATTATGTAACTACACACTCACCCTGGAATTAATCGTCCCAATTAAGACCACTGTTCCTCGCAGAGTTAAACAGTAGGGTTAACACCGCAACCCACTGCTACCACAGATCTCTTTTAGTTCCTCTACTTGCTTCGCATAGTGGCGAAAGAACACTCTGGAAGACTTCCAGCCAGTGTATGAATGGAGATGTTCAAAATCCATACAATTAAAGAAATTTAAGGATGAGGCAACTTTCCTCGGATCGTGACCTGCGGGTGTATCGTCAGGATCCGCTCTGCGAATAAAATATGTGATTTTCGCTCTGAGTTGATTCAGAGATAAATTTGAGCCTGATGTTTCTCCCCTGAATAGTTGACCACCCTTGAAGTCTGAAGTTCTATGAAGATAGACCTTTAGGCATTCTACTGGACATAGAGATGCATCTTCTTTCAGAGGGCAGATTCTCCAGGGACCCCACCTGTTGGTGGGTAACTCATTCTTGGCGAGAAACGTAGGATCCGGAAACAGGTTCAGTTCTCCCCCATCCAGGAACTGAACACGACCTGCCTCTCTCGAGAGGCTACAATCTCACTAACCCTGGCCCCGGACGCGAGTGCAAAATAGGAAAATAACTTTTTGTGTCAAATCCTTTAACGCACACTCTTCATTGCTCAACAGAGAAGCGAAATGAAGAACTTGTCTAAAGACCATGAAATGGGCTTTGGAGGTGCTGAAGGTCTGAGCCTAGCACAGGCTTTCGGGACTTTATTAAAGATCTCGTTACCTAGGTCGACCTGGAAGGCATATAGAATGGGTCTTGTCAAAGCAGACTTACACGCTGAAATCGTGTTCGCTGGCAATCCTTGACCATGGAGGTGGAGAAGAAAGATAAGAAAATGTCTGTCAAGATCTCCTGCGGATTCTTCGCCTTGACAAAAGGCCACCCATTTTCTCCAAGATGACTCATATTGCCTTCTAGTAGATTTGCACTTACATTCCTCAAGGAAGTCTATACTGGCTTTCGAAATCCCGAAACGCTTTCTCACCGCTAGGGAGAGAAAATCATGAGCTGCAGGGTCCGGGTTTTCTGTAATGAAGCGCAGACAGTCGACTTCTGGACTCGCTGGGTCAGAACTGGATCTGGTAGTGGTACAAACTTCAGCTACAGTTCCAATGCCAGGAGGAACCACACACTGTTCGGCCACTTGTGGGCCACTATTGTCGCTACCCCTTGAAGGATCTCAGTTTGTTGAGGACCCTCAACAGAAGGTTGTGAGGAGGGAACAGATAAATCTTGGACCATCTGTTCCAGTCGAGGGACATCGCGTCCACTGCTTCCGCTAAGGGGTCTTCGTACGGGGCCCGTACCGGGGCAACTTCTTGTTGTCTTTCGTCGCAAAGAGGTCTATCTGCAGTTCTGGGACTTGATTCAGAATGAAGGAGAATGATCCTGCGTCTAAGGACCATTCCGACTTTATCGGTGTGAACCTGGATAGAGCGTCCGCTGTCACATTGCGGACTCCTTGAAGGTGAACTGCCGACAGGTACCACTTCTTCTTTTCCGCCAATCGGAAGATGGCCAACATCACCTGGTTGAGAGGTGGTGACCTCGATCCATGTCGATTCAAGTATCTCACAACTACCTCGCTGTCTATCACCAACCTTATGTGGATCGAGTGACGCGGGGAGACTTTCTTTAAGGTAAGGAGCACTGTCCTAGCTTCTAGAAAGTTTTATGTGAAAGGTCTTGAATAGCTTGGACCAAGTCCCCTGGACTTTTTTCCGATGAGAGTGACCTCCCCATCCCTCCTTCGAGGCGTCTGAGTGAATCGTCACCGACGGGGGAGGTGGCTGAAGAAGAACCGACTTCTTTAGATGTCTGGCTTGGGACCAAGGCCTGAGAAGAGTACTTAGCCGAAGCGGCTGGTCTTCTCAGATCTCTTCGCGCGTTTGATGCATAACTTCTCCAAACTCCGATTGCATCCTTTAGCTGTGCTCTTAGCACTGGGTCTGTCACCGAAGAAAACTGGAGAGAGCGCAGTACCCTCTCCTGCTCGTGTCTTGATATCCTTTCGGAATCTAGAAGTCTCTTGACAGAACCCGCTATCTCCTTCCTTTTCTTCGCCGGGGTGGAGAAACGGTGTGACAAAAGGTCCCAGTGGATTCCCAGCCAATGGAACTTTTGAGATGGAGAAAGTCGAGACTTTTTCTGTTGATCTTGAAGCCTAGGTACTCTAGGAACTGGATCACTTGACTTGAAGCTTGCAAGCATTCTGTCTCGGATGCTGCCCACACCAACCAGTCGTCCAGGTAGGCTACTACCTGAATTCCCTTTAGGCGTAATTGTTTGAGAGCTACGCTCGCAAGCTTCGTAAAAATCCTTGGGGCTATGTTTAGCCCGAATGGCATGGCTCCGAAGGCGTATAGTCTTCGTTGTAGCCTGAACCCTAGGTAGGGGGAGAGTCGATGGCTAATTGGAATGTGCCAATAGGCGTCTGACAAGTCTATAGAGACGGAATATGCCCTCTTGGGCAGTAAGGTCCTTATGTGTTGCAGTGTTAGCATTTTGAATTTGCAATTCACTATGAACTTGTTGAGTGGCGACAAGTCCAGAATGACTCTGAGCTTTTCCGAGTCTTTCTTGGGAACACAAAACAGCCTCCCTTAGAAATTGATGGGCTTCACCCTTCGGATCACCTTTTTTCTCCAACAGTTCTTGAACGTACTCCTCCATAACAAGGGTGGAGTGTTGGAAAAACCGAAGGCACGGGGGTGGAGTGCTTTACCAGCTCCCGCCCAGTCCATTCTTGAGTAGGCTGTGGGCCCAGGGATCGAAGGTCCACCGATCCCGAAATTTCAGAAGTCTCCCTCCTACCGGTATCACTTCACTTGGACTGCCGTCCTGAGGTCTTGCCTTCCTGACCACGACCACCCCTGAATCCCCTTCCCCTTGAGGGGTGTCTAGACGAGCCTCTGGCTGCTCCTCTAGGCTTTGCTTGAAAGGAAGTAGACTGCCCTTCGAACGCTGGGGTGAATGCCGTGGACTGTGTCGACACGGCCTGGGGTACCCACTGAAAAGTGGTCGGGGTTTGTGCCACGATCTGGGGCACTGGGGGCAATGGCAATTGCAGTTGCTGTTGCTGTCTAAGAGGCTTGGCTGGCTGAGACGGTAGCCTAGTCCTCATAGTCTTCCTCTTTGGTTGAGGACCCTCATCCGGGGAAGACTTTCTTTTGATAGCCAGGCCCCACTTCTGGAGAAGGTTTCTATTCTCCAAGGCGGCCTTATCAACAACTTCTTTGACCAAGTCGGTAGGGAAAAGGTCTTTTCCCCAAATGTTGGAGGAGATTAGTTTCTTTGGCTCGTGCCTCACCGTAGCCGAGGTAAACACGAACTCCCTACAAGCTCTGCTTGCCTTGACGAAGCCATAAAGGTCCTTCATCACTGTGGCCAGATGAGACTTGGCCACTACCATGAACATTTCATGGACCTTGGGGTCACTTGCCATCGTCTCGAGAGTAGTCTGAAGAGACATTGAGGCAGTCAGTCTTTCTTTTGTATCGAACTCACTTCGCAAACGAAAGTCAGACAGCTTAGTGAGGTCTTTGCCCAACTGACGTCCGGCAATATCAGCCTCCAACTTTCCAACTGAGAACGTAAGATGGACGTCCTTCCAGTCTTTGTGGTCAATAGGCAGGGCCAGCGACAAGGGTTTACACTCCTCTAGGGAGGGCAAGACTTGCCGGCCTCGACTGCTTTTAGTACAGCCAGAAACCCTTTCTGTAAAAAGGGGAAGGCTTTAGTAGGCGAGGACACAAAGGAAGGGAGCTTCCTATTCAATGCGGCTACCTTTGAGTTAGAGAAGCCCCTCTCTTTCATCGAGGATGAAAGTAGAGCTTGAGCCTTAGCATGGTCCAATACTATGACCTCCTTCGGCTTTGTCTCCTCCTTTGAAGCTGGTTCCTTCCTCAGCCGGACATAGCAGTCCGGATATGATGCCTTGCTGGGCCAGAATTCCACCTCCTCCAGGGGAACTGAGCCCAGCTTATCCGAAATGACGATCTTTCCAGTCGTCATCGGCATGTGCTCAGCATACCTCCATGGGTTAGCATCTGAGCACAAGGGAAGGTCTTTCACATTGAGCTTTTTCTGGGGCCCATGTGATTCTGCAAGGCACTGCATTCGCAGTTCCATTGCAGCCGCCTTCTCCTGATTCTCCTTCTGCATTTGTTGGATCATTCCAACAATAGAAGAGAGGGCCTGTCCCAGCTCTACTGGGAGACCGGCCGATGTAGAGGGAATAGGCTCCGGAATCTGAACCGGAGTAGCCGACACCTCGTCGACGTCTACCTCTACAACGTCTGGGGCTTGAACTTCATCCTGGGCTTCTGCCAGGAGGTCTTCCTCCTGACACCCGTCCACATCAGACATCCTGTCATCTAACTGGATGTCTTGCATCGCGACCGCGACTTCAGCATCCACCTGGATCTGAACTTAGGGGATCTCCTCTTGAGGCTGGGGAATCACTGCATCAGCTGATGCCTTAGGGAAAAGATACGCCCTCATCTTCTCACTTGGAAGATAAGGGCCAGAAGTGTTCTTTTGGAAGCCCCTTACCCAGGTACGAAGCTTCTTCCTAGCTATATCCCTTGATTCCTCTGTCCTAGGTGAATTAAAGGTCTCAGTAATCAGGTTAGTGCACACAGTACATACCTGAGGGTCCCAATACCGGAGATCATCCTTGGAGACAGCGTATGCTGCGTGTCTCCTACAAAACTCATGTCCGCAGAGGTTCTTGCTGCTGACATTGCAGAAAGCACTTCCCCACTTCGGAGTGTCCTTCTGTAAAGAGAAGAAATTTCCATGAGTATCAAGTGAACTATGTATCACTGGATATGCATAGTATAGCATAACAATTCAGAAAGGAAAGACACACACTTGTGTTTCCCTCACAACCCATTGTTGCAGCCTTCCAGATAATAAAATCAAAATGGTTTATCTCTTCTAGAGTAACCAATGCAAGGTTTCCAGAGGAAACAGGTGGAGCTCACACCTAAGCAATGATTTTAAAATCCTGGATAATAGACAGGAAAAAACTCAGCTTCCTATCTGTAGGGCAACAGCAAAGGGATGTGCAAGAAAACACAATAGTGTTAGAAGACACAGTGCTGTACTAAAACCGTTACCATAGTTTTCTTCTTACTGTATATGTTATACTGAAGAATACTAGTACAGTATAGGGGGATGTGTGCCGGCCTGCCTTTGCCGGCCGGCACACACCACAACTAGCTTTAAAGTATACTACTTAACAGCTATAAGGCGGCAGCACTCTGGTTCAAATGCATGTGCCGGTCGGCAGCAACTGCCGGCCGGTAACACCCAATGTTGGCAGGCAATGGCTGCCGGCCAGCAACTACACAAGGTAGTACCCAGCTGCCGGCCACACTCTTGGTGACCGTCAGACAAGGGCTGACATAAGCCGGCTGGCAAAGGTACAAGACCGATGCCAGCCGGCAGCAAAAGAACCAGAGGACTACACCTGCCCGGCTGCCGGCCTCATAGGCCGGCAGCCGGGTCAGGTACAGCACTAGAAGAAAAATAGAATGGATGCCGGGATAAGAGTGTACACAACCTCCAAGCCCGGCAACCGAAAGAGTGCATATAAGGAAGGGGAGAAACTAATTCAGGCTTCCTGACCAATGCCGTCTGGCTCTACAGGCAGGCATGGATGAGGGACCAAGAGAGGTCCGGGTAGCACTCGAAAACATAAGACCCTTGCCGGCCAGCAGCTCTGCCAGCCGGCAAGGGGCTGAGTCAATTCCACATCATAACCTATACTAGGTCCAGATGTAGACCGACGTACAGTACAGTAATGGCTCGGCCATTACGGAGAAAGAGGGGGAAGGGACAAGAGGGTCCTGCCAACCTTGCTTTAGTGACATATCACCCGCAGCCAAGAAACTTATCTTAGCCTAAGGGAGATCTAAGGGGGAAGGCCAGCAATACTTGCCAGCTCCCAGAGCACCAAAGCAAGGAAGGCGTTGCTACTCCCAGGGAAAGAACTTATCCTCCCCCGAGAACAGCAACAAGGACTAGTCTGGTAGATCACAAAAGAAGGAATCATATCCACAGAAACCTTCGGTAGTGACCTAAGGGAGCTAAGCTCCCTTTGTCTGTGTCAGGTCAGCGAGGGGGACTCAGCCCCAAGCCAGACAACACAGACTCAGACTAAAAAACTCTGTTGT
>NC_090735.1:82563347-82568347 GCF_036898095.1 Palaemon carinicauda | reverse complement strand
TTAATAAATTTTAGCTATTTAGCTTTACATAGGATTTCCTTTCGTGCTTAGTATTATTTGGCGAAGTATTCGCCATTCTGGCCTACGCTAGGCCATGTAGCCTAGTCGTTTGGTCCTAGTACTTAATGCATGATTTTGGTTTTTCCGAGTGTAATTAAAATTTTATTGAAGCTTTAGCCTATATTTTATACATTCTAGACTGTGTGGAATATTTCCAAGATTGTATACGTGTGAGTTTCGGTGAATCAGGTAATCGATTCTCTTGGTGCCTAGGCTATTTGCTTATGGAGCCTTAGTATACTTTATCATACTCCCCGGTTGCTTTCTTTTCTTCGGAGAAGGTATGCAATCCCTTTCCCTCTGTTTAAGCCTTGGGCTTATCCCTAAGTGGTTTTTTCCGAATTTATTTTCGATAAAACTATACTAGGGTGTTACTGTACCTTCCTGTTCCAGCAAAGTCTGGTTCAAAGAGGGACAGAACAACAGAGTTTTTAGTCTGAGTCCGTGTTGTCTGGCTTGGGGCAGAGTCTCCCTCGCTGACCTAACACTTACAAAGGGAGCTTAGCTCCCTTAGGTCACTATCGAAGGTTTCTGTAAGTTATGATTCCTTCTTGTGTGATCGACCAGACTAAGTCCTGTTGCTGTTCTCGGGGAGGATAAAATCTTCCCTTGGGAGTAGCAACGCCTTCCTTGCTTTGGTGCTCTGGAAGCTGGCAGGTATTATACTACTGTGCTGGCCCTTTCCCTTAGATATCCCTTAGGCTAAGACAAAGTTCTTGGCTGCGGGTGATCTGTCACTAAAGCAAGGTTGGCAGGACCCTCTTGTCCCTTCCCCCTCTATCTCCGTAATGGCCTAGCCATTACTGTACTGTACCTTGCCGGCCGGCAGAGCTGGCCGGCAGGGGTATTACTGTACTGTATGTCATTCTACTTCTGGACCTAGTATAGGTTGGGATATGGAATTGACTAAGCCCATTGCTGGCCGGCAGAGATGCTGGACGGCAAGGGTCTTATGTTTTCGAGTGCTGCCAAGACCTCTCTTGGTCCCTCATCCATGCCTGCCGGCAGAGCCGGAGGGCATTGGTCAAGGAAGCCTGAATTAAGTTTCTCCCCTTCCTTATATGCACTCTTTCGGTTGCCGGGCTTGGGGGGTTGTGTACACTCTTATCCCGGCATCCATTCTATTTTCTTCTAGTGCTGTACCTGTCCCGGCTGCCGGCCTCATAGGCCGGCAGCCGGGCAGGTGTAGTCTTCTGGTTCTTTTGCTGCCGGCTGGCATCGGTCTTGTACCTTTGCCGGCCGGCTTATGTCAGTCCTTGTCTGCCGGTCACCAAGAGTATGGCCGGCAGCTGGGTACTACCTTGTGTAGTTGCTGGCCGGTAATCATTGCCGGCCAACACTGGCTGTTGCTGGCCGGCAGCTGCTGCCGCCGGCACAGGCATTTGAACCAGAGGGCTGCCGCCCTATAGCTGTTAAGTAGTATACTTTAAAGCTAATTGTGGTGTGTGCCGGCCGGCAAAGGCAGGCCGGCACACATCCTCCTATATTGTACTAGTATTCTTCTGTATAGCATATACAGTAAGAAGAAAACTATAGTAAAAGTTTAGGTACAGCACTGTATCTTCTAACACTATTGTGTTTTCTTGCACAGCCCTTTGCTGTTGCCCTCAGACAGGAAGCAGAGTTCTTCCCCGTCTATTATCCAGGATTTTAAAATCATTGCCTAGGTGTGAGCTCCACCTGTTTCCTCTGGAAACCTTGCATTGGTTACTCTAGTAGAGATAAACCATTTTGATTTTATTATCTGGAAGGCTGCAACAATGGGTTGTGAGGGAAACACAAGTGTGTGTCTTTCCTTTCTGAATTGTTATGCTATACTATGCATACCCAGTGATACATAGTTCACTTGATACTCATGGAAATTTCTTCTCTTTACAGGAGGACCCTCTGAAGTGCGGAAATGTTTTCTGCAATGTCCGCAGCAAGAACCTCTGCGGACATGAGTGTTGTAGGAGACACGCAGCATGCGCTGTCTCCAAGGATGATCTCCAGTATTGGGACCCTCAGGTATGTACTGTATGCACTAACCTGATTACTGAGGCTTTTGATTCCCCTAGAACGGCGGAATCAAGGGATATAGCTAGGGAAAAGCTTCGTACTTGGGTAAGGGGCTTCAAGAAGAACACCTCTGGCCCTTATCTTCCAAGTGAGAAGATGAGGGCGTATCTTTTTCCCCAGGCATCAGCTGAGGCAGTGATTCCCCAGCCTCAAGAGGAGATCCCTCAAGATCAAGTCCAGGTGGACGAGGAAGTCGCAGATGCGATGCAAGACATCCAGTTGTGTGACAGGATGTCTGACCTGGACGAACGTTTGGAAGAAGACCTCCTGGCAGAAGGTCAGGATCAAGTTCAAACCCCGGATGTCGTAGAGGATGAGGTCGACGAGGTGTCGGCTACTCCGGTTCAGATGCCGGAGCCTATCCCCTCAACATCGGCTGGTCTCCCAGTAGAACTGGGACAGGCCCTCTCTTCGATTGTTGGAATGATCCAACAAATGCAGAAGGAGAATCAGGAGAAGGCGGCTGCAATGGAACTGCGTATGCAGTCCCTGGCAGAATCACATGGGCCCCGGAAAAGGCTCAATGTGAAAGACCTTCCCATATGCTCAGATGCTAACCCATGGAGGTATGCTGAGCACATGCCGATGACGACTGGAAAGATCGTCATCTCGGATAAGCTGGGTTCAGTTCCCCTAGAGGAGGTAGAATTCTGGCCCAGCAAGGCATCATATCCGGACTGCTATGTCCGGCTGAGAAAAGAACCAGCTTCAAGGGAGGAGACAGAGCCGAAGGAGGTCATTATTATGGACCACGCTAAGGCTCAAGCCCTACTTTCATCCTCGATGAAAGAGAGGGGCTTCTCGAATTCGAAGGTAGCTGCATTGAGCAAGAAGCTCCCTTCGTTTGTGTCCTCTCCTGATAGAGCCTTCCCCTTTTTACAGAAAGGGTTTGCGGCTGTCCTAAAGGCAGTCGAGGCCGGCAAGCCTTGCCCCTTCCTGGAGGAGTGTAAACCCTTGTCGCTGGCTCTACCTATGGACCACAAAGACTAGAAGGATGTCCATCTGACATTCTCAGTGGGAAAGTTGGAGGCTGATATTGCCGGACGGCAATTCGGCGAGGACCTCCCCAAGCTGTCCGAATCTCTTTTACGAAGAGAGTTCGAGACAAAAGAAAGACTGGCTGCCTCAATGTCTCATCAGATTACTCTCGAGACGATGGCAAGTGACCCCAAGGTCCATGAAATGTTCATGGTAGTGGCTAAGTCTCACCTAGCCACAGTGACGAAGGACCTTTATAGCTTCGTCAAGGCAAGGAGAGCTTGCAGGGAGTTCGTGTTCACCGGGGCTTCGGTGAGACACGAGCCAAGGAAGTTAATCTCCTCCAACATTTGGGGAAAAGACCTTTTCCCTACCGATGTGGTCAAAGAGGTTGTTGATAAGGCCGCCGTGGAGAATAGAAACCTTCTCCAGAAGTGGGGCCTGGCTATCAAAAGAAAATCTTCCCCGGATGAGGGTCCTCAACCAAAGAGGAAGAATATGAAGCCTAGGCTACCATTTCGGCCAGCCAAGCCTTATAGACAGCAACAGCAACTGCAATTGCCTTTGCCTCCAGTGCCCCAGATGGTGGCACAAACCCCGACTGCCTTTCAGTGGGTACCCCAGGCTGTGCCAGGTCAGTCAACCACATTCGCCCCAACGTTCGAAGGACAGTCTTCTTCCTTTCGTGCAAAACCTAGAGGAGCAGCCAGAGGCTCGTCTAGGCGCCCCTCAAGGGGAAGGGGATTCAGAAGTGGTCGTGGTCAGGGAGGCAAGACCTCAGGACGGCAGTCCAAGTGAAATGATACCGGTAGGAGGGAGACTGATGAAATTTTGGGATCGCTGGACCTTCGATCCCTGGGCCCAAAGCCTACTCAAGAATGGACTGGGTTGGAGCTGGTACAGCACTCCACCCCCATGCCTTCGGTTTTTCCAACACTCCACCCCCATTTTGGAGGAGTACGTTCAAGAACTGTTGGAGAAAAATGTGATCCGAAAGGTGAAGTCCATCAAATTCCAAGGGAGGCTGTTTTGTGTTCCCAAGAAAGACTCGGAAAAAGCTCAGAGTCATTCTGGACTTGTCACCACTCAACAAGTTCATAGCGAATTGCAAATTCAAGATGCTAACACTGCAACACATAAGGACCTTACTGCCCAAGAGGGCATACTCAGTCTCTATAGACTTGTCAGACGCCTATTGGCACATTCCAATCAGCCGTCGACTCTCCCCCTACCTAGGGTTCAGGCTACAACGGAAACTGTACGCCTTCAGAGCCATGCCATTCGGGCTAAACATAGCCCCAAGGATTTTCACGAAGCTTGCGAGCGCAGCTCTCAAACAATTACGCCTAAAGGGAATTCAGGTAGTAGCCTACCTGGACGACTGGCTGGTGTGGGCAGCATCCGAGACCGAATGCTTGCAAGCTTCCAGTCAGGTGATCCAGTTCCTAGAGTACCTAGGCTTCAAGATCAACAAGAAAAAGTCTCGACTTTCTCCATCCCAAAAGTTCCAGTGGCTGGGAATCCACTGGGACCTTTTGTCACACAGTTTCTCCATCCCAATGAAGAAAAGGAAGGAGATAGCGAGCTCTGTCAAGAGACTTCTAGATTCCGAAAGGATATCAAGACGCGAACAGGAGAGGGTATTAGGCTCTCTCCAGTTTGCTTCAGTGACACACCCAGTGCTAAGAGCACAGCTAAAGGATGCAACCGGAGTTTGGAGAAGGTATGCATCAAACGCGCGAAGAGACCTGAGAAGACCAGTGCCGCCTCGGCTACGTACTCTTCTCAGACCTTGGTCCCAAGCCAGACATCTAAAGAAGTCGGTTCTTCTTCAGCCACCTCCCCCGTCGATGACGATTCACTCAGACGCCTCAAAGGAGGGATGGGGAGGTCACTCTCATCGG
>NC_090735.1:82543234-82553234 GCF_036898095.1 Palaemon carinicauda | reverse complement strand
AACACATAAAATGTTACAGCACTAACACAGCACTTTTCTTTTACGCACTATTAACAATAATTTGAGAGTCCACACTCTCCTGACAAAGGGGTGTATAAACAAATAAGTTTGTCACAAAAATCTTAACCTAATTTACATACCCAACTAACGTAATAAATACCATCACCTGAAACATAAGGAGTCCAATATAGGATCATTCATGAATACCTAAACCACCACACATAACCAGATAATTTGATGAAACCTCAGTTTTAAGCATAATTCAACCCAAAAAAAATAACACCAGTTCATTATAAACTTCACCACCACCACAAGCAATTAAAGGCATAAAGATATAATTAACCTATAGAATAACAGTTGCATACATCAACGAACAATAATAATCTTACATTTGGTCAACATCCATCTATCATATCAAATCATAATCAACCGTCAATACTACATCTAACATTGGAATGTTACATTACATAATCGGTTCAACCAAATAAAAGAAACCATATATAAATAATTATTAATACTCAAATAGTTACCACGAGTGACAGAACTTACCAACAGGTGAAGAAAAACCCTTATAATTACCTCGTTTGCACTTACTCTGCCAGCCGGGACAATGCATCGGCCACCATAATCTCTTTACCTGGGATATGCTTAAACTCTAGATCGAATTCTTGGACCAAAATACTCCAGCGCATCAATCTCTGATTCTTATTCTTGTACCGACTCAAGAACGTTAGTGGATTATGGTCCGTACAAACTTTAATGGGCCCACCTGAGGAGGAGAGATAGACATTAAAATGAGTTAATGCTAAGATCAAGGCCAACGTCTCCTTCTCGATTGTGGAATATTTTCTTTGAGGCAAAGTGAGCTTTTTAGAAAAATACGCCACCGGGTGGACGATACTATTTCCGTCAGCCTGACTCAATACAGCACTAACCCCCACATCACTCGCATCAGTGGTAAGCTGAAATGGAGCGTCAAAATTGGGAGCTGTTAACAAAGGCCGACTAATGAAGACCAGTTTTATCTTCTCTAATGCATCCTGAGTCTCCTTACTCCAAACGAATTTAACATTTTTCTTCAACAGAGCAGTAAGAGGTTCCGCAATGTCTGAAAAATTGCGAATGAATCTACGATAATAGCTTGCCATCCCTAATACCCTTCACAAATCTTTCCTACATTTAGGAACCTCTACTTTACGAATGGCTTCAATATTAGCCTCCTTAGGAGCCACCATACCTGCTCCTATCTCATGTCCAAGATATACCACCGTTGCTTTTGCAAAATCCGACTTTCTTAATTTAATAACCAGGCCTGCTTTCCTAAGTACTTTGAATAAGGCCTCAATTCTCTTCAGGTGCGACTGCCAGTCGTCGCTAAAAATAACCAAGTCATCGATATACACCACACACCCCTCTAGACCACTAACCAACGAATTCATAAGTCTCTGAAAGGTGGCAGCAGCATTTTTCATCCCAAAGGGCATTACCTTACACTGAAATAACCCCTGTTGGGTTACAAAAGCCGAAACACTTCTGGCCCTTTCCGACAAAGGCACCTGCCAATATCCCTTTAATAAACCAAACTTTGTAATATATTTAGCCCGACCCATACGATCGATGCAGTCTTCCACTCGAGGCAATGGAAAACTATCAGCCTTGGTCACCTCATTAACCTTCCTATAATCAAAACAAAGATGATAGTCTCCGTCCGATTTCTTCACCAACACAACCGGAGATGACCAAGGACTACAACTCTGCTCGATTGAATTATGCTTGAGCATATACTCAACCTCTCTAGCAACAATTTCATTCTTTTTTGTGTTCAACCTATAAGGAGCCTGTTTCACGGGCGTGGCATCCCCTACGTCCACGTCATGCTGCAAGATCGTGGTCTTGCCGGGCACATTAGAAAACAAGTCCTTATATTTCAAAACCAAATTTCTCAAGGATTGTTGCTCATCTTTACCCAAGTGACCCAACATCTGAGGTAAATTTTCTAAAGCCTCGACATTACCTGCCATCCATTCACTATCTTTCAAGTCCCTGTCTTCTGAAAAGGAATCATTATTATGCTCATCTGAAAAAGAAGCATTATAACCGACTAAGTCATTTCTACCGTCACAAAGAGTCGCAATTGGCCTAACCTTCTCTCTTTCATGGAAAGCTTTCATCATATTTACATGTACCAATTGATGAGGCCTTCTCCTATCGGGGGTTTCCACCAAGAAGTTAACATTATTTACCTTCTTCAATACCTTCCATGGTCCCTGGAAAGTAGCTTTGAGAGAATTACCTGGGATAGGTAACAGAACCAGTACCTTCTGTCCTACGTCGAAGTCCCGGGTCACAGTCTTTCTGTCAAAATAAAATTTAATTTTCTTCTGACTTTTCAACAAATTCTCACCTGCAAAAGACCAAGCCCTGGTTAATTTAGCATTCAAATTATTAAGGTAATCAATTAAATTCAAATCAGGGGCATCTCCCTCCCAAGCCTCTCTCACCATCTGCAGCGGACCCCTTACAGAATGTCCAAAAATCAAATTAAAAGGAGAGAGACCGAGAGATTGACCAGGAATAGAGCGGAATAAGAGGAATGGAAGGTTTTTATCCCATTCAGCCCCATTCCCAATACAATATTTCTTTAACATGCTTTTCATAGTTTGGTGAAAACATTCCAAAGCACCCTGTGACTCTGGATGATAAGGCGAGGAAGTTACATGTTTAATGCCCAATTCAGTCATTTTCTGCTTAAAATAACGACTCGTGAAGTTAGTACCGCAGTCGGACTGAATCACCTTCGGGAGACCAAATTTTGAAAAGAAACCTATTAATGCCTCTACAATCTTTGCCTCGGGGTACCGTGACATACAATCCATAATAGAGAAAATATACTCATTTCCACTCTTTGACTTTGGGAGAGGACCAACAACATCAGTTAACACTTCACGAAAAGGTTCAGACACAACAGGGATAGGTATTAATGGAGCCTTTGGAATAGGTAGGTTAGGTTTGCCGACTCTCTGACAAACTTCGCAACTATTACCAAAGTTTTTAACATCACTTTTCAACCTTGGCCAAAAAAAATCATTTAATAACCTACCAACTGTTTTGTGAATACCAAAATGTCCCGCCATCACATTATCGTGAGCTAATGACATCAACTCATGACGGTAACATTCAGGAACCACAATCTGTCGAATAATTTCGTAATCCTCCCCCGAGGCATGCATTGGTCTACTTATTCTATATAATATGCTATTAATTACCTTAAAAATAGGAACTGTCACGTTCGTTATCTCACCAGACTCAATAGGGAGACTACCAAACTCCTTTTTCTGAGCCGAAACAAGTTCTTTAACAGTCCAACTGGGTTTTAATCTAACACTACTACTACTGTCTACAGATACATCACTACGTCCTAAACTACTCAAATCAACGTCGACTGTTGACTCTGCAGCGTCAACAGCCTTTGCCTTAGCACGAGTGACTACGGCTACTTCCACATCCGGATTAATCACAATTGGCACGTATTTATTTTCATACACGATCTCATTTCCGAGAACCACATCCACCTTTTTAATCGGAAATTTATCAACAATAGCCAAACGGATATTCCCTGAAAAATAAGGACAACTAAGATGAAATAGGCCAATTGGATACGATTTTACCGTGTCCGGAAAACCGCTCAAAATAACAAACTCCCGATTCTCATAAACAAAATCATTCGGGACCGAATCTCTAAGAATTAATGATTGCGCAGCTCCGGTATCCCGTAAAATATTCACTTTCCTCCCTTGGCCTTTACCATCCAGCGAGACTTCACCCACGGCCAGAAAATCACCGAAGGAACTACCAGTCTCTGACTTTCTTAGTCATTGACTCGGAGAGGGCAGAGATCCACCCTGACTAGCACTTTTCTCAACCGCCATCACCGGATTACCTTTACTGTTACATACCTTTTTCCAAGCATTACACATTCTTTTGATATGACCCCGCTTGTTACAGAAAAAACACGTCAAATGCCTCAGCTTTTGTGGATCATAAATACCAGACTCACCAAGTCTGTTATTTTGCGAGTAACACACCTTTGATTGGCCATTCGGAGAAACCTTATTTGATTGAACATTCTGAGAAACATTCTTTTGGTTATTAAAATTACCAGATCTCCCAGAACAACCCCAACGTGATTTTTCCTTAAATACAGTCTCTTTCATAGTATCTTTATGAGACAAAAGATACTCATCTGATGCCACAGCAACCTCATGTAGGGAATCTAATTTCAACTCCTCCAAATGAACCTTCAAACGATCAGGAGTACACCTTTTAAACTCTTCCACCAACAGCAACTGCTTTAGCTTATCAAAATTGTCCACCTCTTTAGATTTCAACCAATCAGTAGCATATTGCTCTTTACTCCTTGCAAATTCTACGAAAGTCTGATTTTCATTTTTACTCAAATTACGGAACCTTTGCCGATAGGCCTCCGGCATGAGCTCATATGCCTTCAACACTATCGCCTTTACACTCTCATAATCCGAGGAGAGATCTTCTTCCAAAGCTACATATACCTTTTGGGCTTTCCCAATCAATTTACTCTGGATAAGGGTAGTCCATAATCCAATAGGCCATTCTAACTTGTTAGCAATTCCTACGAATGACATAAAGAACTCTGCAACATTATCTTCCTGGAAGTTCGGGACAAACTTCAAAGCCTGAGCTAAATTTGAGAAGGAGGAGGAAGCCTCAATACGAGAAGGAGACCCTGGTTAAATAAGAGCTTGGTCCATTTATTCAAATGTCTTTATTATTGAACAATGACCACGGTCAATCTGAAATGAACATAAAACATATTTAGAATAAATGATGAACAATGTATATAACTCAAATGAACATAAAACATATTAAGAATAAATGATGAACAATGTATATAACTCAATGTTTATAACCCTCTATCTCCCCCCAAGTTTTTAAACGGCCTTTTAAAATGTCTCTCGTTTAAAACTGATGTCAAAACATTGGGTGGCAATTAAACGTCCAAATTATAGGTTCATGAACACTAAACTCCTGTTAGCATGTGAAGGAACGGAAACTTGAAAAACAATTATTGTCATGTGTTGATCATGATGACACTATAGCTAGTTCATCTCGAAATCACAGTGCCATGTTGGCGGTCGACGGGTACGACTGGACTTGCGTTGCTCCAAATTTGGCATGGCAGGAGTTAACTGCATTTGGAGAGTTTGTGCTATCATTGGGAGGCGGAATCTCTGCTTGATGATTCGCAGTGTTACCGAGGTCGCTGGGATAGCATTCCGGAGCAGCAACATCAAAATGAATGTTAGGGGTAGTACCACTTGGTAACGGCAAAGTGGTCAGTGGAAGAGTACCATGTGTGTCCGGATTTTGGGTTGTCGGAATGGTGTCCTTCGCAATGGTCTCAGACGTTTTAGTGGTCGAAGGATTGGCAATAGGTACAATCTGATTCCGATTATAGTCATCTCTAATTGTACGGACTTCTGGAATACTCCGGACAGGCACGTATTGTCTCAAAAACTTCCGGTTCCTTAGCGTGACCCTACCAGAGCCATCAACTCTGACGACGTATTGGTCGAATTGGCGGACTTCTATAATGACACCGGTTTTGTACCATTTCAGGGGGTGATTTCCTGTTTGATTTTGGATGCGAACCCGGTCACCTACGGACAGTGGGGGTAGTCTCTTAGTGTGCTCTGATAAGCGCTCTCCCTGTTTAAGGTGTCGATGTCTTAGGGCCTCCTCTCTTGCATCGAGTGTTTCCTTCCACGTGTCGTGGGGACGGTACCTGCCGGGCGGGACAGGTATGAAGTCTCTGATGGGACGACCAAATACACATATTGCAGGAGATAACTTGGTATCTCTGTCAGGTGTGTTCCTGTATTGAAGCATCGCACGTTGGAATTCATCAGTGTTGAGATCACCGTTACTGCCCATGTTGTCCGCTATAAGACGCTTGACAGTTTTGACACCTATTTCGGCTCTGCAATTACTATGTGGGAAGGCCACAGAGGAAAGGCGGTGATGGACTCCCCAGTCCTTTAAAAACTGCCTAGTTGCTGTCGCTGTAAATTCAGGTCCACCATCAGATGTCAATTCATCCGGAATCCCAAATGTCACAAGTGTTCGGCGTAGTGAAGTTATAAGACCCTCTGCATCGTTCGAAGATCATTCAACTATGGGCCAATTCGACTATCGATCAACTATAACTAAATATCCAACTCCTCGGTAGTGAAAGTAATCTGCACAAACACATTGGAATGGGTAGTCTGGAGATATAAGGGGTGTAGGCGGAGCACTAGGATTCGAAGGCGTGATGCGATTGCAGTGGTTGCATCCAGCTCGAAGTGCTGTTATAGCGGGTGTTATCCCTGGCCAAAACACAGATGACTCTGCTCGCGATACCATAGAGGTAATTCCTTGATGTGCTGAATGAAGAGATGTGAGAATTTCCTGACGAAGGGCTGGAGGAATAACTATACGCTCCTTGTATAGTATCACACCATCAACAGTGTAGAGATGCTCGCGGAATTGAAAATACTCTCGAAGATGTACAGGAAATTCTTGGCGAGATTCTGGTACTCCGCATTCTATAAGGCTGAGCAGCTCATGCATGTTATCGTCACTACTTGTGGCAGTGCGAACTCTGTCCCAGGTGACTGCTCTCACGTTAAGTGAGTCAAGTGAGCATACTGCTGATGCGGTGATACAAGTATCTATATCATTGTCAGTGGAAACAGAATATGCTGATGGCAATTTGTGTAGGGGAACATTTCTCACGGAGGGTACACTGTCAACTGATGCAATGTCATCTTGAAGCGATAGCTTTTCAGATTTTCCAGTTGGGTGGCACGATACTCCATCTGCAGCGAGATGCTTGACCCCTGGGATATGAATCATGCAAAATCGATAGCGAAGGGACTTTTCCTTCGTTTCTGAGATGTGAATTTGATATGTCCTCCAATGATCTGTCACCAAATATTTTCAACAGGGGTTTATGGTCAACTGCGACCACAAGATCTTCACAGCTAAGAACAAAGTATCTTGCCTTATCAAGAGCATCGACGACTGCCAACGCTTCACCTTCAACTGGTGCATATCGAGACTCAGCTGCATGTGTGAACCTACTTCCGACAAGTGTGATCTTCCAACCAGTGCGACAACAAAATGGTTGGTTGTCTGGACAGTCGCAATGTTTCTGGAACAGCCAGAATCCAATTCCTGATTTTGACCAATCGGTGGCGAGACAGGTAGGTTTTGTCTTGTCAAAGATTCGCACGCCTTCTTCAATTTCGTTGATAATGGCAGTTTTAGACTCCTCAAAGAGTGCATTAATATTGTCATTCCAGGTGAATGGTGTTCCTGGTTTCAATAACTGTCTGAATGGTAGCATTTTGTCGGTCATGCTGAAAGCATACGATACTTGGTTTACTAAACCAAACCAAGATCTGACATCGGTGATATTTCTTGGGGTTGGAAAGTCCATAATTGCACTAAGATATCTTGCACATGGGTGAACTGTGTCTGGGGTTATTTCGAATCCAGCGAATTCAGCTGTGTCTTCTGCGAAACGAAATTTGTCAGGGTTGAGTGTTATGCTGTGTGTTCCACATATGTCGAGCCATTGTACAGCTTGGAAAAAACTCTCCTCTACTGAGTCAGACCAAAGAAGAACATCGTCGACACATTTAGTTTTGTTGGGTATCTCGGCAACTATTTCATCATACCGTCGAGTATATCCGTCGCCAGAAGCAATATACCCTTGAGGGGCTGTTTTATAACGATAGCGTCCCCAAGGAGTGATAAACGTAGTTAAGTGACGGTCAGATTCCTGAATCGGTACACTGTGGTATCCGTTCCAGGCATCAAAGACGGTTTTCTTTTTTCCTTGTAGTACTGACCTTGCTTGGTGAAATGGAGAAGGCGTATGATGCGTTTCTCTCTTAGCGTGCACATTGAGAGGCTGAAAATTAACTGTTCGTCGAGGTGTGCCATTTTTCTTAGCACATACAACCATCCGATGGCACCAAGTTACTGGTTCTCCGATTGGGACAGGTTCAAGGACACCAAGGCGGACGTCCTGGTCAAGTCCAGCTTTAACTTCCTCTTGCCAGTGTAACGGCACTGGCACTGGTGTGTGACGAGCAACAGGATCAGCATTCGGATCGATCATCAACTTCATTGGGGGTCCATCCATTAGTGGTAACGGTTGGTGGTCACACATGTTGAATGTACTTGATTTGTAGTACTCCAAGAGGTAGTCCTTTAGTTTAGACCGGTTGGACTCGGTTGCACTGGACGGTAATTCTGTAGGCGGCGGAGGAGGTAGTTGACGTTTTGGGCAGTCACATTGATTGGCTAGTCCACTAACGCTTCCTACTTCATTGTTGGTGGCATCCGGAATTTCCGATTGTGTGTCATAGGTTTCACCAATAGTCGGAAAACTATCCGATATCATGCCAAGGGCGATGCAGGCTTCCCTACTGATGAAGAGCTTATCCGAGTTGTCGGTGACATATGTCATTTGTCTAGTCTCAACAAGGTTCCCCTGCTCATCTGTTCCTGAGATACAAAAGATTGTGGCACCGAGGATTTTAATGCCTCTGTTATTTGCAGAGTGCATTTTCATAGTTACAGGAATGAGGTCAATTTGCTTGAGGCCAAGTTTGTGGATGACCTTGATACCTGCGAGACAGCTTTGGCATCCAGTGTCTGCCATTGCAGATATACGAACAGCATGTGTACCAGCTTGAAGGTGGAAACCAAAGGCTTCGTAATCCTCAGGTGATGTTCTGATTGTCAGATTTATGAAAGGTTGAGATTTGGAAGGTCTCTTTATCCAAATATCAGATAAGTTGTCATACAGATGGTGGTCCAAAGCCAATGTCTTGTCAGTGTGTCGTTTAGAGATTGATGATACGCTGCACAAGGTGTTGAACATCGCATTCTCGTAGTCATTGGCATTGTGTGCACCGAGTTTCACTTTTGGTTTGCCCTTACTACGGCAAACACTCTCGAAGTGATTTTCTCGGTTGCAGTGTTCGCATCTATGACCGTAAGCTAGACATTCTGATTTTCTTGCACGTGCAGGAGTGTTTTTACCATGTCCTTTCTTGCCACAGTATGAGCAAACTTCGTTTTTATCTTTGACAGCGGTTTGTTTTGCCTTTCTGTATGAACTACTGGCTGCTGCTTGGACCTCATGAGAGTCTAATAGTCGGGAGGCAGATCGTTTACCAGATTCTTTAGCTTCGACAAACTGTGCAACTTCTTCTAATGACATGTCCTGATTCTTATCACCAAGTAGATCTAATTGTATTTCAGGGTCACATATGCCGCGTGCTAATACGTCTCTCACTATTGTGTCAGTATAATTTACATCAACGTTGCATCCTGGACATTTTATCAGGAATTTGCAAACACTAGCCTTTCCTATAAGTCGTGCACAGAAACGTCGTACAGGCTCATCACGGTCTTGACGCATGTTGTGTAGAGTCACTCGAGCTACCATGGTGTTTTCCTCTCGAACTGCCAGTTTTTTTATTGCTCCCATCACTTCTACTCCAGTCTTGTTAGTAAGACTGCCACCAGCTGATCATGTTAAGTCTTTTCGAAGTTGTTCTTCGCAGCATTCTAGAAGCTGTACCACGCGATCACGGCCCTCAATTTTAGTTGCGTTTACATAGTCAGACCATCGTGGTTGAAAATATGCCCATTCTTCACTTGTTCCCACTGTCGATATTGTGGGTCTTTTAACTCTTTCTACTTTGGCAGCTTGGCCAGGAGCATGTGTGGTGCAGTGAGCAGTTATGAGTGCAGCTACGATGGTGGCCTCAAGGTCGTCCGTGACGTAATCACAGCCTGGTATTGGACATCCTAAGACAGGAGCATGTGTGGTGCAGTGAGCAGTTATGAGTGCAGCTACGATGGCGGCCTCAAGGTCGTCCGTGACGTAATCACAGCCTGG
>NC_090735.1:82525734-82530734 GCF_036898095.1 Palaemon carinicauda | reverse complement strand
TCAATATATCTTAGGTATCCCTGCCCTGATATTTGCTGAACCCAATTCTATATTGATGGATTAATATTTCATCAATATTCTGATTTAAATCAGTTTCCATTTACCCTGCAATATCGAATTTCGTAAAGGGCTGGTGGTGTGACACCTCTAACCCCTATAGGGGATAGCCCTTATCCCTGAGTTTCCCTGATCAAGAAACTCCCTGATTTAATATTGTACGGGAGGTCACAGCAAATAGATTGGTTGGGATGCATAAGTATATGTCTTTTATTTTCTGCCGGCTGAACTACGGTATAGGTCTATACAGGTAGTCAGTATATTTACGGTATAGTAAATACGGCATATGGATAACTAACGTATAGATTATACTAGTAGTTATTTCCAATATATATATGGGTGTCCCTATCTAGATATTTGCTGAACCCAATTTTATATAGATGGAATAATATTTCATCAATATTCTGATTTGAAATCAGTTTCTATTTACCCTGCAATATTAAATTTCGTAAAGGGCCGGTGGTGTGACGCCTCTTACCCCTAAAGGGGAGAGCCCTTATCCCCGAGTTTCCCTGTTCAAGAAACTTCCTGATTTAATATTGTAAGGGAGGTTGCAGCGAATAGATGGGTTGGGATAGACAAATATATGTCTTTTAATTTCTAATCAACATATCTTGGATGCGAGCTTCTGCTGTTACCGCTCCTATTTCAAAAGAATGACATTCCTTCGATACTCTGATTGTGTATCAATCCTCCTTAACTCACAGCGTTAAGCATAGAAGGGGACAGTGCATGTACACTTCCTTACACCTAGGTGTTCGAGCCCCCTTTTCTTCAGGGAATTCCCTGGTTGGAGGAATTTCCTTAAGACTGAGGAGAAGTAACAGCATTGGCTCACAGGGGATACACGGGTATGTGTCTCCCACTATCTCTTTTAGCTTTCTGTCCTAAGCTATTTTGCCAAAAGACAACTTTGCAAATTGCCTATCGATGCGATAATCAATTGAATACTCCTCTCTGTTCTCCCTTCCTTACAGGAGGGACACCAGATGATGCATTGCAGTCTTCTGCAGTTATAAAGATGAGCATTTTCACGGACATAATATATGTAGGTTCCCCCAGCAATATTATTTCCAGAATCCCCAATCTACAGGACGGCAGTCTAGAGCTGTCGAACTGTGGTTGGTTTCGTTTCGAAAGTTATCTCTTAAATGCGGTTCAACTGCGAACCCGTAAAATGCGAAAACTCTACGGGAATTGGACCGAAAAATTCACTTTCTCATTACTAAAAATGCCGATTTACTGCTCCTTTTAAAGGTTTTTAAGGTCTAAACCCCCAACCCTGCCTCTCAAGTTGAGGTTGCAGACACTAACGGCATTGGTGAGTCTGAGCGGGACTCGAACCCCCGACTGACAAACACCGGGCAGAGACTCCACATTCAAGCCACACCTTGTAGTGAAATCAACAACAGCAGTCATTGATTCACTGTCACATCTGACTCTGCCGCCAAGAGCTGGCAGTGTGTGCCCTTGGTCACCACCCAGTCAATAATTGAGTTGGTATACCTTCAATCGACAGACAGCCCGCCGATTCCCAGCGGTCTGCCGACAGCCCGAAGAGTCTCCTCTGGTTCAGAGATCCGCTGACTATGCGTATAGTTTTCACCACTACCCAGTCACATTGAATACTGGCTAGGATGGTGTGACGTCTGTCAGCGACCTGCTGACAGCCGACAAGTCACTGATATGTCGAAGACCTGCTAGCTATATCGGTACTGAAGTACTGAGCCAGTTAACTTACCCCCAAGCACTAGCCTTGACGGTAACATGCCAGTTGTATAGGGGTATACAATACCCTGTACACCTGCAGTTTAGGACCATATCGCAGACAAAAATCCTTGGTACATAACCATACAATAGAATGGTTTTCCAGTACGTTGTGGTTCTAAGCACAACCCCTTGCTGAGACCTACCTGATTTGGGGGATCCACTTCCCCCCCCCCTTTTTCCTTACGCTAATGCTTCATCAGCCTCTTGATTCTCATTATTAATTCCCCGGATGTAGGGCGCTACTCTAGCCTTATGGACTAGAATCTTCCATCGGCCTCTTCTTGAAAGGGGATGCCCTAGAATCAATAATTAGAAAGACCGCAGCAGTTGGCTGGAAGGATTTACACGTCTGTGTCTCTCCTCTTTCCAGCGTACTTATCCTAAGCTATATACAATAGAAAGGAATTTTCTATTACAGTGAAACACCGAAAAGCTGATATAGGCAAACTGTCAGGTATGGCCTGAAAGGAGAACGGAAGGGTTTCTTAGTTCTCCCTAGGATGTTAAACTGCATCCCACAGTTACAATGACCGTTGTTCCACAGACAGTCAGATTTATACACCTTCGGATCAAGCGAAGCAAACAAACGCTTCTGGTAGGAGGGAAGTTCCTCCTGGATCGCCGGACCTTTGATCACTGGAGTCCAAGGCCTGACCAAGATGAGACTAGAATGGAAATGGACATACCTCCACCATCCTTTCCTCAACTCTTCTTATATTCAAATTCCCCCTAGAAGAGTATACCTTAAAGCTCTAGAGCATACTAGCGGTGAGGAAAGTAGAGTCCATCGATTTCCAATGAAGGCAGTTTAGTGTTCACATGAAAGACTCAAGAAATCTCTGAGTCATTCTGGACTTGGTGCTACGCAACAAGTTCCAATAGAACAGCAAGTTCAGAATGATAATCCTTCTGAACATAAGGACCCTATTCAGTAAGGGGTGTTGACAATCTAGCCAGCCCTGGAAGATGTCTATCAGCAACTTCCAGTCAGTTACTCCCTCCCCTCCTACCTAGGATCCAAGTTATGGAAGATAACGTATATCCTGGACGAGATTCTCGTCCGACTAGTTTCAGTCCTAGGATCCTTACGGAATTAGCAGACAGTCAAGCGAAACCAAGCCTAGAAAGAGTTCAGGCAACGATGGCCCTGGACGACAGGCTGGGGTGGGCAGCACCCGAAATTACTGTCTATGAGCATCCATGGAGATGATCCAGCCCTGGAACATTGAGGATGCAAATAATAGAATCTCGATTCTCTCCAGCTCAGGGGCTTCAATGTTTTAAAAATCATTGAAACCTGTAGTCACCCTAACGCCCCCTTTTCCCCTGGGGATGTAAAAGGAGATCGCAAGGTCTGTCAAGAGACTATGGTAATCAGTCAGGATTCCATAACGCTAACAGGGAGGAGTTTCGAACTCTCTCCAGTTCACGATGATGACAGACCCAGTGCTACGTGCACAACTATAAGATGCGCTAGGAGGCTGGAGAAGATACGCATCAAACGCTCGAAGAGATCTAATAGGACCAATGATGGTCATTCCCTCTCTGCTTACCCTACAATGACCAAAGGCCACGGACCCGTAGGCCATTTTAGCCCTGTAATGGGTGGATAAACTCTCCACACAGATCGGACCTCCTCAGGTTGATCTGGAGCATCGAAGCGATAATGAGGCGTCGAAACTGTCGAGGATAAGGGACGTCTCATTTCATTAGGGAATGCTAGCCATCCCTTCCTTAAGGGAATGGCGCCTATCAGCAGCTTGTTTATATATGATCCGCAAGGTGACAGCGGATGCTCTTCTCGGGTTCCACCCAATAGAGTTGGAATGGTACACGGACGCAGACCCATTCCCTCCCAGAAAGGGACAAGTCCCCGAGCTGCAAATCGTTCTCTTCATCATGAGCGTTATCAAGATACTATCTCGTTATTTAGTCCCATACGAGGACCCTCTAATGGAGGGTAACAGACATCATGTCTCTACATTAGAAGTGATGGACTTAGAATTCCTATTCAGCCCATCAAAATTTCCTCCAGAAGGCCCTCTACATGCTGAGACCCTTCCAAGGAAGAGGGGCTCTATTGGCTCCCAGAAAGCCCAAGAACATCCCGTTCCCTGTAATGAAGGAACTGAGGCTGAGGCTAGTCCTAGTTATGCACCTAGGATTATCCAGGAGGTTCAGAAGTTTTCTGCCTCGATTTATCACAGTACACCTGATCCCTTCATTTTACGAATTCCTTGCCCTTAATGGTTAGGAAAAAGACTGGGATCTTAAGGGCAAAATAGAATTCCTAGAAGAATACAATTCTAGTCAACGAGAAGACAATACGAGTCTTCTTGGGAAAGTAAATTGTTTTGTAAAGCAAAAGGGCCCGAAAACAGTCTCATGATCTTCTGCCTGTCCTTCTCTGTCTACCCCTATATTCAGGGTCTGGCGGCCGACAGCACGTTGGTCTTTGAGGAAGGAGGCAGTGTATCCTTGAATACTATGAGAACGCTAGTTCTTCGGCCTTGTCTCCATATAAACCCTTGAGTAAGCACCAAGGGTATGGCCGACATTGCGAGAGAGGTCACTTAATGGGATCTTTGGATCCATGGACCATTATCTCTGTGCAAGTCAGCCCCGACTAGACCTCTTCTATATGCCCTTTAAATGGATCTAACAATTGGAATCTTTAATAAATTCCCGATAACATGTGCAGGCTTAGGCCTGCAACGCCACTAAAGCCCATCTAATGGTCTTTGGACAAGTCCTACATTATGCCTCACCTGTGAACAATGAGGATTGTTCCCTCAACCATCTAACCTAAAAGGTTATTTTTTTCGGTTCGCTATAACCTCTGGGACTAGAGTTAGTGTAATAGTGGCCCTATCCTGAGGGCCACATTAAGTGAGAGATCTGCATCTCTTTCTGATCTAACCTTTCTCATTAAAGACGTCCTACCTAATAAGAGGTGGGGCTCCTGGAGAATCTGCCCTCTGAAGGAAGATGTCTCTCTAGGTCTGCTAGAGCGTCTAAGGTCTATCTTCATAGAACTTCAGACTTCAGGAGGAACAGCTCTTTACAGGAGAAAACTTTGGATCAAACTATCCCTACAACTGAGGGCGAAGCTCACCTACCTTTTTTGCGGAGCGGATCCTGACAGTACTCCTGCAGATAAAAGATCCGAGGAA
>NC_090735.1:82506084-82507734 GCF_036898095.1 Palaemon carinicauda | reverse complement strand
TGGGATATTTCTTGCATTGTGATAAGCAAGCTTTGTACCTCCTATGGTGTTTTGCTAATAGGTCCATAATCCCCTATCCCCGACTGTTCTATGCATTACAAAATACATAAGGAGGATAAACAGTATAGATGACATCTCATTCCCTTGGAGTACTCCACTGTTCACTGGAAATTTATTTGATGGGACTCCATTAACAATAACTTTGCGCTCGCTACGGTCATGAACAGACTTATTCAAATTTCCATATTTAAGAAAAACTCCA
Source organism: Palaemon carinicauda (assembly GCF_036898095.1). NCBI lineage: Eukaryota > Metazoa > Arthropoda > Malacostraca > Decapoda > Palaemonidae > Palaemon > Palaemon carinicauda. Next base: position 82,507,472 of record NC_090735.1, on the reverse strand, counting down.
TAATATTGCATGACTCTCCACAACACTGGCTAGTGCACACTATCAAAGGCTTTTTTTCATAGTCCACAAATCCAATCAAAAGAGGATATCTTTATTCAACACATGTATTAAAATACAAACTTGTTCACTACAACATTTACTTTTTCGAAATCCTGCTTGTTTGAAATCCTGGAATCCTACGTCCTTATAATTGAATATCTTTGAAGGACATATTTTGATACAGACCAAATATAATCGGGGTTTGACATAGAAGTAAAAATCTATACAACAGATACTTTTCTCATTTCCATCGTTTCGGATATATGCACTCGGCAGTAGGTATTCAATTTGATCGAAATTGACAAGTTATAGTGTCAAACATGACCTACCTAAGAAAGGATTATGACTCATGGCTCGCCATGGTATAGGACAGAGAGTGGATTCAGACTCGTTGGACTATACATTCGGAGTCTGATATAAAGAAAGGTCAGGACAGCATATCAATTTGCCAGTTCCCTGACTCTGTATTTGAACAACGAGCTCAGCTGTGAATGTTAGCTTTTCTTATTCATTTGGCTAAATTTTGCATAGTCCCATTTGGAAGTAACTGACCAAGACCCAACATATATCCTAATGGACACCGTTATCCATTTTACCAGGGAAAAGATGGTTTTGCAATATTCAGTAAATAATTCAATATAGGAATATTATTACTTTTTTTTTATTTAATCTAATGATGAAAAATATATACTCGACTAAGTCTAGCTGTTATAACTTTAGTTTGTTCAAGTCACTCAGTTGTGTGAAGCATTTACCATAAGATTACCGTAGTTTTTCTAATAAGAGGTCAACAAGAAGATTGGTCTTTGTTTTCCAGTTAAAGGGCAGGACTGATGAATGTTCCAGATTGGAATGAACTACATATTAACGTAGATTATTTCCTAGTTTAGCAATGGTCTGTCAGCTATCATCCTTCAGGCTGCCAGGGTTAGAGCCTGTGTTTTCCGTAAGGTAAAGCTGTGAAAAGTAAGTAGGTATCAACGTATTCAGGGAATCTAACGCTAAGAGTTCAAATAAGACTCTTGTAACATTGCCATCTGAGCTGTACACTGTAGGAGAAGGACGTTCTTTAATAGTGCTCCCGTTAAGAGGAAAAATAAACAATATGGTGGATAACGTTGACGATAGCTAGATGTAAGATCACGTTCCCAGAGTTTTTAACTGATACATGTCGACGAACCAATTGACATGTCTTCGGATGATAGGATAATTATGGATGATGGAGTTGTGTGTGAGGACTTAACATTGTCAAGTAGTGTGTCTGATCATACAATGGAGGATTTTAAGAAGTCAAATAAGAAAAAAAAAAAATAAGAAAAAGGAAAGTTCACAAGGAGTCGAAGCACAAG
>NC_090735.1:82491084-82501084 GCF_036898095.1 Palaemon carinicauda | reverse complement strand
GGTGGAAGCATACCAGAGCATTAGTGTATCTGTGGATTTTCATCAGTGCCTTAACCTTATAGCAACCTTTTCTATGGTCATTGGGACCAATTGAGACATAAACAATGTTAGTGCTTCCTGCCTCCTACAGGGAAGAGTCATCTAGACAGTAGAAAAGGGGTCTCGAGGTTAACATATATTGTATGATCAAACATAAGTATACACTGAATATACAAATAGTCTCATAGTTGTATATTTGCTGAATTAACATCAGTGTCTCTTATATCTATATTTGTGAGCATACAATTATATGAGGAATACTTACTTTGGTAAGTCGAAGAACTCTGGCATGTATACATACAATTGTCTAGCGAAAGCGGACGCACTACATTGTAATAGACAATTATTCCTAATAAATGACTAAAAGGGATGGTTAGTAAAACGAATGTAGTATGACAATGGGATTATACCTGTAACGAGTACAGAGACTATATTTCTATCTTGAAGGGAAGAAATGATGAGTGCCACTCCCAGACTGAAGAAAATTTATAAAACAATTTCTCTTCATAATTCCTGTACTGGTTACTTCTATCTGCACTGTGTACTACGTACACCGGCACTAGTGCTATCTGTATAATTCCACACCTGGGATTTTGAACAGAGCTAGTGTCACCATGGTAACACTTAATCAAGAGAGGTCACACCTAAGAAGGGTGACCGCTTCTCCCTTTAATTGATAGTCCCAGCCAATTAGCTGCTCATCGTAGAATTAGACGGCAGGTTAAGTATTCTACCCGACGTCACCACATACTGCTTCAGATCATGGACTTGCTTAGCTTAGTGTTTGTAGAACACTCTGGATGACTCTCACCCAGTACATGTGCGAGGACATGTGAGGTCCCAACCTATTAACTGTTTACCACAGTAATTAGGGGGAAGGTTTTAATACACTACCTGCCGCCACAAAGAAGTGTTTCAGTTCATGCACTTGTTTAGCATAGTGTTTGTAAAACACTCTGGATGATTTCCATCCAGTGTATGAACGAAGACGCTCAAAGTCCATATACTGAAAGAAGTTCAGTGATGAAGTAATCTTTCTCGGATCATGACCTGCGGGAGTACTGTCCGGATCCGCTCTATGAATAAAGTAGGTGAGCTTCGCCCTTAGTTGTTTCAGGGATAAATTTGATCCAGAAGTTTCTCCTTTAAAGAGCTGTCCTCCCCTGAAGTCTGAAGTTCTACGAAGATAGACCTTAAGACACTCTACAGGACATAGAGAGACATCTTCCTTCAGAGGGCAGATTCTCCAGGGACCCCATCTCTTAGTGGGTAGCTCGTTTTTAGCGAGAAAGGATGGATCAGGAAAGAGATTCAGTTCTCTCACTTCCGTGAACTGAATGTGACCCTCACCTCTGGATAGGGCCACTATTTCACTAACTCTAGCCCCAGAGGCTATAGCAAATAGAAAAATAACCTTTTGGGTTAGATCCTTAAGAGAACAATCTTCATTGTTCACAGATGAGGCATAATGTAGGACCTTGTCCAAAGACCAAGAGATGGGCTTTGGTGGTACTGCGGGCCTAAGCCTAGCGCATGCCTTCGGAATCTTATTCAAGTTTTTCATCGGCCAGATCCACTTGAAAAGCATATAGGAGAGGCCTAGTCAAGGCTGACTTGCACGTATTTATCGTATTGGCTGCCAGACCTTGGCTATGAAGGTGGACAAAGGACAGACAGAAGTTCATTGAAATTTCTTTCGGTCCTTTTGCTTTGACAAACGCAACCCACTTTTTCCAGGAAGACTCATATTGTCTTCTAGTTGACTTAGCCTTGTATTCTTCTAAGAATTCTATATTGCCTTTTGAGATCCCAAATCTTTTTCTAACCGCTAGAGTAAGAAAATCATGAAATGAAGGGTTTGGGTTCTCTGTGATAAAACGAAGGCAGTTAATTTCTGAACCTTCGGAAATAAACCTAGGATCAGAGCTAGGACTAGCCTCATCTTCAAGTTCTTCACATCGTCTATCAGCCCCACTAGAGGATCCTCGTGTGGGGCTACATATCGAGGTACTGTAGTTTCTTGAAGATACTCGTGACGAAAAGGTCGAATTGCAGTTCCGGGACTTGTTCCCAACTGGGAGGGAATAGGTCTGCGTCCATGGACCATTCCAACTCTATTGGCTTGGACCGAAATAGAGCATCCACTCTCACCTTGTGGATCTGTTGTAAATGAACTGCTGGCAGGTGCCATCCCTTTAAGAAAGGGATGGGTAACTTCACCTAGACTGTATGAGACGTTCAATTGTGACGTCTTATTATCGCGTCGGTGTCCCAGATCAGTCGTAGCAAGTCTGATTTGTATGGAGGGGGCTTCCCCACTCATGATAGGACCAGCAGAGTCTTGGGACTTTCGTGCTTTAACTTTTGTTAGAGAAGCGATTAAAGAGGGACCGATATCAGTCTTTTTTTAACTCTTCAAGCGTTTGATGGGTATTTTCTCCAGGCTCTTAACACATCTTTCCGTTGTGCTCTTTGCACTAGGTCTGTCACTATTGCGAACTGGGGAAAGTTTAGCGCTTGTCCCTGTTGGCGTCTTGGAAATCTGACTGATTACCTGAGTCTCTTGACAGACCTCGCGAGCTCCTTTTATATTCCCAAGGGAAGGAGAGTTGATGTGACTGTGGGCTTCAATGGTTTTTCAGCCATTGAAACCCTTGAGCTGGAGAAAGTCAAGACTTCTAGAAGCTTATCTTGCAACCGTGATGTCCCAGGAACCGGGTCATTTCCTTGAATGCACATTGGCCAGCCACTTCGGGTGCTGCCCACCCCAGCCTCTCGTTCAGGTATATAAATGCCTGAACCATTTCTAGGCTTGACTTTGACGTGACTAAGTTTGCCAATCCTATGAAGATACTTAGGACTGTGAGTCCGACACATATCTTTCCTAGGATGAATGTTAATATCTGTAACTTGAATTCTAGATAGGAGGAAGGGGGGTGGTTGACTGGAAGGTTCTGCAGGACACCTTTCAGGTCTGACAGAACTACAAACTCCCCTACTTGGGACAAGGTCCATATGTTCGGAAGGATTCAGAACTCGCTGTTTTCTATGAACTTGTTGAGTGGCGACAAGTTCAGAATGACTCAGAGATTTCTTGAGTCCTTCTCGTAAACACAAAACAGCCTTCCCTGGAACTCGATGGGCTATAGTTTTCTTACCACCTGTATGCTCTATAGCTCTCAAGTATACTCCTCCAGGAGGATTTTGAATTGTAGGAGAAGGTAAGGAAATGATGGTGGGAACATTTCTGTTTCCCATCAAGGGCTCATCTTTAATAGGCTTTGGACCGAAGGATCGAAGGTCCTGCGATCCTGAAGGAATGTTCCTCCTAGCAGAAGCGTCTTCATGCTTCGAATAGTCAGTAGGTTTAGACTTTTGACCATCTGCCTGTGGCATCGTGGTCACTGGAATAGTGGGATGTTGTTGAGCAGCCCGGATATTTCCAGCATTTTCGATCTTCTTTTTAGGTTGGGGACCCACAACCATGGAAGATTTTCTCTTAGAAAGGATGCCCCATTTTTGGAGAAGACTTATGTTCTCCATGGTGGCGTTCTTAATTACTTTCTTAATTACCTCGTGTGGGAAGAGGTCTTTACCCCAGATGTTAGAAGATATTAGCTTCCTCGTTTCGTGTTTCACTGTTGTAGCAGCGAACACAAACTCTCTACAGGCTCTCCTAGCCTTCATAAAGGCGTAAAGGTCCTTCACTAAGGTAGCCATATGTATTTTGGCTATGACCATGAGCATGTCTGGGGTATTTTCGTAGGTTGAACACAACTCTATGTAGTTTTGTAGAGAAAGGGAGGTCGCAAGTCTCTCCTTTGTCTCTTGTTCATTGTGCAAGATCAACTCAGATAATTTAGGGAGACATACATTAAATTGTCAACTTGCGACATCCGCGTCTAATTTTCCTACTGAAAAAGTCAAATGAACTTCTTTCCAATCCTTTTCCTGTCCGGGAAAAGCTGGTGACCGAGGCCTGCACTCATCGAGTGTGGGACATGTCTTACCCGCCTCCACTGCTTTGGCAACAGATATAAATGCCTTCCCCGTAAAGGGGAATGAGAGTGAAGAAGGAGCAAGAAAGGAAGGGTGTCTGTTATTCAGTGAGAATGCCTTCGACTCTGAATAACCCGCCTTTTTCAGACTACCTAAGAGGATAGTCTGTGCCTTATCATGGTCGAGAATCATGACCTCCTTTGGTTCTGTTCCTTTCCTTGAATTTGGTTCGTACTTCAGTCGAACCCAACATTTAGGGAAAGCATCAAAGCTTTGCCAAAATTGAATTTTGTCCAAAGGAACAGCATCCATTTTCTCTGAGATGTAGAGATTGCCATTTAAAATCGGCATCTGCTCCGCAAACCTCCAGGGATTGGTTTTGGAGCATGTTGTAAGGTCTTGATCCATGGGTCGTTCAACTGACCCCTGGGAAGCGACAAGAGAAGCTTTGCAAGGCTCTATCTTGCGTTTTTCTTCCTGCTTTTCGTTTTGTTTACGAAAGCCCTTTATCTGATTCTTCAGTTGGATACATAATTGTACCATTTTATCCAATAGAGGAGTAGAAGACGAAGATGTCGACATCGATGGCTCTATAGCCGGCATAGGCGGAGGAAATTCCAACACGACATTTTTCTCTTCTACCTTGGGGCACTTCTTGCCCTCAATCCCAAAGGTTTTCTGGCCGTCAGGGGATGTAGTTGGCTCCTGAGGCACTACTATTTCCTTGCTTGCTTTCGGAAATAGTAGCTTACGCATCCTATCAGTAGGTAGGAAGGGTCCCAGAGAGATTTTTTTGGAAGCCTCTCACCCAGCTGCGTAACTTGTATTGAGCTGTATCCCTAGTCTCCGTAGACTTGGGATTTTCAAAACATTCACACATTAATGTCCGACATATATTGCAAACCTGTGGGTTCCAATAATGTAGGGATCCGGAAATAATATTGCAGGGGGCATGAAACCTGCAAGTATTATGACCGTAAAAATACTTACTCTTGGCCTTGCAGAGGACTGCAGTACAAGGTATCTGGTGTTCCTCCTGTAAAGAAAGGAAAACCAAATGAGTATACAAAGGATTATCTCCCCGATAATAAACATGCAAAGGTCATCTACAACAGAATAGCTTAGGATTATAAGCTATAAAGGGATAGTAGGAGATACATACTTGTGTACCCCTGCAAGCAAATGCTGTTGCCTCCCCTCAGTATTAACTACATGGGGGTTCCTCTATTGAGTAACTCCCAGTAGAAGGGCTCTTACCCCTAGGGGTAGAGAAGTACCAATTCACTGAACCAAAATAATGTTAATACTGTGGGGTCAGGATGACTGATTCTCAATCAGAATATTGAAGAAAACTATTCATTCAATATAAGAGCGTTACCAGCGGAATGCTCGTACAAGGGTACCCAAGGTATGTTAGAAATTACTACTGTATAATGGTACTGTAGTCTTCTATTTGCAGTAAGTCTATACTGCAATTTACTGGCTATTGTACATCATGTATTGTAGTCTAGTCATTATGCTGCCTTCATAGTAGCATATGACAGTACGGTCCATCTAGCATGAACCCTGTTGGACTAGGGAAATTAAAGACATATATTTGTATATCCCACTCAGCCTATTTGCTGTAGTCTTCCTTACAATATTAAAATATAGAGTTTCCTGATCAGGGAGACTCAATGATAAAGTCTCTAACCTTTAAGGGTTAGGAGTGTATCACTTCTGCCTTGAAGTTATTTAATATTATATGGTAATCCGAATACTGATTCTAATCAGGATATTGAAGAAATCATATTCATTCAATATGGGATTGGGTTCAGCAAATGCCTGTGTTGGATATCCAAGATATATTGGAGATAAGTACTAGTATAAAATATATAGTAGTTTTCTATCTGCAGTATATTCTATACTGTAGATATACTGTCTACTTGTATAACATATATTGTAGTTCAGCCGGAATGTTGCCGGCATAATTAGGTCTTGCCGGCATATCTAGTATGCTAGCTAGAGAGAGAGATAGCATGGAGGAAAGGCTACTCCTTTACTGTATATGTATACAGTAATTAAGGATGTAAAAGTCTCATTTTACTGCCTTTCTTCCGAATAGAAGGTTCCAATGGAAGGGGAGAATGTGCCATTCAAGCTTCCATCCAGCTATAGTACTATTGCCGGTAAGGTGCCGCCAATACACTGCCGGCAGGCTAGTCTCTGGCAGTATCAGTACAGTTGCAGTGCTGCCATCTAAGTCAGCACTTATCTGTACTGGTCTGGCCGGCGGGAATCCGGCAACAGAACTCCTGAATAACAGTCCAAGGGAGAACTGAGGAACCTTGGGGATAGCAAGGGACTTCCCACTCTCAGCCATCATGGCCGCCGGCAGCCGCCAACTGCCGGCAGCCGCCAACTGCCGGCAGTGGTAGGAACCATAGCTGCCGACAGATGATGTGGTTGCCGGCAGTATGCATTGCCGTCAGCCAATGTCAGGGCTATAGAGGGAGTCTGGCCGGCTCCAGCAACCTACCGGCAATGGTAAGGTTGCAAGATGCTGGCCCAAGAAAGACAATGGCTCAGCCATCAAAAGTGGACAGAGGGGTAGGGAATAGGTTCCTGAATAAAGTGTGAAAGGAACTGGCAAAATTGTCAGTCCCACCACCTGTTAAAAGAAACTCTGTTTCAGTATCGGCAGAATCCTAGGTGATAGGAGTCTCAGTTCTCCATCCTAGAGATTGCCAACACAGTTAAGGGGATGGGGGCATTGCCGCCTCCTCTCAACACGGGAGTTCCAGTGCCACGTCGTCCTAGGCAAAAGAAGATCACTCTTCAGCCTAGAGGACTGCGGCGCAGGACTAGTCTTATAGTCGCAAGGAGAAGATGGTATCCTACCACTACTTCAAGTGCGGCTAGGGAGGGCTAACTTCCATTGCCGGCAGCCTAGCCGGCAGGGGAATAATGGTATTCTACAACCCATTCGCCCTGCCGGCAGGTCGCTGATATAAGACTGAATACTCTGAGATTCTGACTAAATCCCAAAACCTGCTGGTATACCACAACCAGCAGTTTAAGGGAAGAGGCAGGAAAAACCCTAGGTTAGTCATGTCTGAATAAAATTCAAGGCACGGCTAATAGGGTTGTAGCCTGATGCTACACTCAGAGGGAAAGAGATTACCCTTAAATCTCCGAAGAGACGTGTACTGTTTCATATAATTCTAGGAGGTATCAGTCTCCGCTGAATTGAAAACAATACACGAGGGTAACCGGGGGATGTCTGAACGTATAGTAAAACACCTAGGATAGGTTATCTAGGCTAGACGAGATCTCGGTTACCTAAATCACCGAAACTCTAACTATACGATCGACAGAGAAAGGAAAATTATGCACATTATCAAATCTCTACGAGAAAAATTGCCTAAATAGCTAAATAGTAAAAATAATTAAATAAAGCTATTTAAACTGGAAGTCGTTCTGCTATCTAAATAACACATGCCTAACAAATGAAGGCACCCATGGCGCCTCCAGTAACTGGCCTAGCTCTTAAGCACAATAAATTACTCTAATTACATTGTGAAACAGGAGCTAAATTATACTCATAGTAAAGACCCGATACTCAACTTTCGAGAGGCAGAAGAATATGTAGAAAGCATAATTATAATCCTTAAAGTGATCGAAAAGTTAGATCAGCAGGGAATACCACCGAGCGAAATCGCTACAAAATAAGGAATATCCGCCATTGTGGGAATGGCGCTGTTATCATTCTCAATAGTAGTAAGAGAACGGGGTAGCCTTGATACGGCTCCCTTTTATTTTGCCACACCTCCTCGAAGCGTAAACGCTATTAGGGGTGCAGATTGCTATGAGGCGTGTCAAGAATACGTCCTCTGATATTATGCGATATCCTTGAGAGAAAATTTAAGGATATTCGCGCCAGGAGTTAGAATTCTGGATACCTAAAGGTAAAATTCTCTGGGAATATCACTGTAGTACATATATCCCTTAGGAACCTACCTTAAGGAACTTCCATCAGGACGACATGGCTTGAGCCCAAAAAAGATGAATTGTTTTGGGGGATTGATAAAAGGTAGGTCGACTGCTCCTGAGGAAGATGGGGTAACATATGAAATAGTTTAATAGCCTTTTTATGATTGAAAATAGCCCACTACATGATTTGATCAATCTTTGTTTTGAAACTGGCCAGTTATCCATTAGTAATGGGGAATGTCGACCTATATTATTAACATCTTGCATATACAAACTAATCGAAAGGATGATTTTTGATAGATTAATTTCTGTTATTGGTGATCAAATCTCTCAAAATCTTTATGGTTTAATTGTGGGAAATAGTACAACATATTGTTTTTTAAGAATACTGCGCAATAGCAATATAATATGCAGAGCATTCATTGATCTTGAAGGAGCCTTTGACACAGCAAATAAAGATGTCATACTCGAAAAGCTTTTAAATAAAGGTGGATTGAAAGTTACTTGATGGAAGGAGGGCCAAGGTCTTGATTAAAGGATGCGAGTCTGGAGAAATGGATATGGTATTGGATACACCACAAGGAGGAGTATTTAGTCCTACTCTGTTTAATGTCCTTATGGATCAGATTGCAAGGCACTCTTTTCCTAGTGGCACAGAAGTTGTAATATACGCTGATGAAATAATTATCCAGTGCACAAACGAGTTTGTTTTGAAAGAGGCTTTAGCTAAACTACATAATTTATGCTTACACATGGGATTAGTAATTAATGAGAATAAAAATATAATTAAATCATGTTCTCCTATTACAAATGCGATAACATTTAATCTTGGACTGTATATTTGGTTTCACAATAGTATGGATGAGGTCAATTATGTTATAGATATTTGTCTGGCAAGATTAAGACTGTTGCAGGAATTGACTACCCGAGGCAATGGTGCTGGTATACCTGTATTGGGAATGTTGTACATAAGCACCGATCGTACAATTATTGATCATGCAGCCCCAGTGTTAATTTGCTATTCGGAGAGAAAATTAAAGAAATTAGAAATAATACAAAATCAAGCGATGCGCATAATACTAGGCTGTACCATGTGCACACGTATTGAGATCATGAAAATGGAGTTGAATCTCTCAAGAATCTATGAAAGAGTTAAAAAAATAGTGTGTTCAGTAGTTGTCCGAAGCAAGGTCTGACTCTATAGAATACCAGGTCTACCTAGTACCCATGCGCAGGTAAATTGGGGGTTAGCGGGGATTAGAGGGGTAAAGGTTAAGTGGGGGGTAAGTTTTGTGACGTCACAGAGCTCCATTGGCCGGCGAAAGAATACCATTCAGCATGAGCTTGCTTTGCAAAAGTTCTGTATTCTTCATTATCCCGTTGAAAATAACATTTCTATTTCAGAAATAGTAATATTATAAGATATTTTTATGACTAGATTTCGTTACAAAATACTTCCTGTGAGAAGGTTTATAAGTAAAATGGTTTAAAAAGTCGCATATCAGAAGCGAACAAATATTATTCAAATGCTTTATGGAAATATTGTTTCACCAAATGTACAAACAAGCAACGTGCATGCATATTTAGATACATTTGTACACTAATCTTTTACTAATGACTCAAAACTAAATTTCAAAAATATCGATTCAAATAAAGTTGTACAAACACTCTATAGAAATAAGTGATCATGATTATTACATTTTACAACCTTTTAACTTTAATAATTATTTTCTTTGCGGAAGTTTTTTCTTTTAATTAATATTATTATTCCAAAAATTTTTCGACAACGAACAAATAAGTGACTAAAAGTGGTAATCCTATTACATTTGGAGTATTAATGCTAATTTTTTACTACTCTGTTCCCCTGTTTGTCCTTTTTTCCCCATGATAACATTTAGTTTTTTTTTTTTTTCAATATTCTTTATTGGATCAGTAAATTCTTTTGATGGTTTCACTAATTCCTTATTTGCTCTGCTAATTATACCTGTCC
>NC_090735.1:82478584-82486084 GCF_036898095.1 Palaemon carinicauda | reverse complement strand
GGGTCCGGGTTTTCTGTAATGAAGCGCAGACAGTTGACTTCTGGACTCGCTGGATCAGAACTGGATCTGGTAGTGGTACAAACTTCAGCTACAGTTCCAATGCCAGGAGGAACCACACGCTGTTCGGCCACTTGTGGGCCACTATTGCCGCTACCCTTTGAAGGATCTCAGTTTGTTGAGGACCCTCAACAGAAGGTTGTGAGGAGGGAACAGATAAATCTTGGACCATCTGTTCCAGTCGAGGGACATCGCGTCCACTGCTTCCGCTAAGGGGTCCTCGTACGGGGCACGTACAGGGGCAACTTCTTGTTGTCTTTCGTCGCAAAGAGGTCTATCTGCAGTTCTGGGATTGATTCAGAATGAAGGAGAATGATCCTGCGTCTAAGGACCATTCCGACTCTATCGGTGTGAACCTGGATAGAGCGTCCGCTGTCACATTGCGGACTCCTTGAAGGTGAACTGCCGACAGGTACCACTTCTTCTTTTCCGACAATCGGAAGACGGCCAACATCACCTGGTTGAGAGGTGGTGACCTCGATCCTTGTCGATTCAAGTATCTCACAACTACCTCGCTGTCTATCACCAACCTTATGTGGATCGAGTGACGCGGGGAGACTTTCTTTAAGGTAAGGAGCACTGCCCTAGCTTCTAGAAAGTTTTATGTGAAAGGTCTTGAATAGCTTGGACCAAGTCCCCTGGACTTTTTTCCGATGAGAGTGACCTCCCCATCCCTCCTTCGAGGCGTCTGAGTGAATCGTCACCGACGGGGGAGGTGGCTGAAGAAGAACCGACTTCTTTAGATGTCTGGCTTGGGACCAAGACCTGAGAAGAGTACTTAGCCGAAGCGGCTGGTCTTCTCATTTCTCTAGACGCGTTTGATGCATAACTTCTCCAAACTCCGATTGCATCCTTTAGCTGTGCTCTTAGAACTGGGTCTGTCACCGAAGCAAACTGGAGAGAGCGCAGTACTCTCTCCTGCTCGTGTCTTGATATCCTTTCGGAATCTTGAAGTCTCTTGACAGAACCCGCTATCTCCTTCCTTTTCTTCGCCGGGGTGGAGAAACGGTGTGACAAAAGGTCCCAGTGGATTCCCAGCCACTGGAACTTTTGAGATGGAGAAAGTCGAGACTTTTTCTGTTGATCTTGAAGCCTAGGTACTCTAGGAACTGGATCACTTGACTGGAAGCTTGCAAGCATTCTGTCTCGGATGCTGCCCACACCAACCAGTCGTCCAGGTAGGCTACTACCTGAATTCCCTTTAGGCGTAATTGTTTGAGAGCTACGCTCGCAAGCTTCGTAAAAATCCTTGGGGCTATGTTTAGCCCGAATGGCATGGCTCCGAAGGCGTATAGTCTTCGTTGTAGCCTGAACCCTAGGTAGGGGGAGAGTCGATGGCTAATTGGAATGTGCCAATAGGCGTCTGACAAGTCTATAGAGACGGAATATGCCCTCTTGGGCAGTAAGGTCCTTATGTGTTGCAGTGTTAGCATTTTGAATTTGCAATTCACTATGAACTTGTTGAGTGGCGACAAGTCCAGAATGACTCTGAGCTTTTCCGAGTCTTTCTTGGGAACACAAAAAAGCCTCCCTTAGAAATTGATGGGCTTCACCCTTCGGATCACCTTTTTCTCCAACAGTTCTTAAACGTACTCCTCCATAACGTGGGTGGAGTGTTGGAAAAACCGAAGGCACGGGGGTGGAGTGCTGTACCAGCTCCCGCCCAGTCCATTCTTGAGTAGGCTGTGGGCCCAGGGATCGAAGGTCCAACGATCCCAAAATTTCAGAAGTCTCCCTCCTACCGGTATCACCTCACTTGGACTGCCGTCCTGAGGTCTTGCCTTCCTGACCACGACCACCCCTGAATCCCCTTCCCCTTGAGGGGCGTCTAGACGAGCCTCTGGCAGCTCCTCTAGGCTTTGCTCGAAAGGAAGTAGACTGCCCTTCGAACGCTGGGGTGAATGCCATGGACTGTGTCGACACGGCCTGGGGTACCCACTGAAAAGTGGTCGGGGTTTGTGCCACGATCTGGGGCACTGGGGGCAATGGCAATTGCAGTTGCTGTTGCTGTCTAAGAGGCTTGGCTGGCCGAGACGTTAGCCTAGTCCTCATAGTCTTCCTCTTTGGTTGAGGACCCTCATCCGGGGAAGACTTTCTTTTGATAGCCAGGCCCCACTTCTGGAGAAGGTTTCTATTCTCCAAGGCGGCCTTATCAACAACTTCTTTGACCAAGTCGGTAGGGAAAAGGTCTTTTCCCCAAATGTTGGAGGAGATTAGTTTCTTTGGCTCGTGCCTCACCGTAGCCGAGGTAAACACGAACTCCCTACAAGCTCTCCTTGCCTTGACGAAGCCATAGAGGTCCTTCGTCACTGTGGCCAGATGAGACTTGGCCACTACCATGAATATTTCATGGACCTTGGGGTCACTTGCCATCGTCTCGAGAGTAGTCTGAAGAGACATTGAGGCAGACAGTCTTTCTTTTGTATCGAACTCACTTCGCAAAAGAAAGTCAGACAGCTTAGGGAGGTCCTTGCCGAACTGACGTCCGGCAATATCAGCCTCCAACTTTCCAACTGAGAACGTAAGATGGACGTCCTTCCAGTCTTTGTGGTCCATAGGCAGGGCCAGCAACAAGGGTTTACACTCCTCTAGGGAGGGGCAAGACTTGCCGGCCTCGACTGCTTTTAGTACAGCCAGAAACCCTTTCTGTAAAAAGGGGAAGGCTCTAGTAGGCGAGGACACAAAGGAAGGGAGCTTCCTATTCAAGGCGGCTACCTTTGAGTTAGAGAAGCCCCTCTCTTTCATCGAGGATGAAAGTAGAGCTTGAGCCTTAGCATGGTCCATCACTATGACCTCCTTCGGCTCTGTCTCCTCCTTTGAAGCTGGTTCCTTCCTCAGCCGGACATAACAGTCCGGATATGATGCCTTGCTGGGCCAGAATTCCACCTCCTCCAGGGGAACTGAGCCCAGCTTATCCGAGATGACGAACTTTCCAGTCGTCATCGGCATGTGCTCAGCATACCTCCATGGGTTAGCATCTGAGCACAAGGGAAGGTCTTTCACATTGAGCTTTTTCTGGGGCCCATGTGATTCTGCAAGGCACTGCATTCGCAGTTCCATTGCAGCCGCCTTCTCCTGATTCTCCTTCTGCATTTGTTGGATCATTCCAACAATAGAAGAGAGGGCCTGTCCCAGCTCTACTGGGAGACCGGCCGATGTAGAGGGAATAGGCTCCGGAATCTGAACCGGAGTAGCCGACACCTCGTCGACGTCTACCTCTACAACGTCTGGGGCTTGAACTTCATCCTGGGCTTCTGCCAGGAGGTCTTCCTCCTGACACCCGTCCACATCAGACATCCTGTCATCTAACTGGATGTCTTGCATCGCGACCGCGACTTCAGCATCCACCTGGATCTGAACTTAGGGGATCTCCTCTTGAGGCTGGGGAATCACTGCATCAGCTGATGCCTTAGGGAAAAGATACGCCCTCATCTTCTCACTTGGAAGATAAGGGCCAGAAGTGTTCTTTTGGAAGCCCCTTACCCAGGTACGAAGCTTCTTCCTAGCTATTTAAAGGTCTCAGTAATCAGGTTAGTGCACACAGTACATACCTGAGGGTCCCAATACCGGAGATCATCCTTGGAGACAGCGTATGCTGCGTGTCTCCTACAAAACTCATGTCCGCAGAGGTTCTTGCTGCTGACATTGCAGAAAGCACTTCCCCACTTCGGAGTGTCCTTCTGTAAAGAGAAGAAATTTCCATGAGTATCAAGTGAACTATGTATCACTGGATATGCATAGTATAGCATAACAATTCAGAAAGGAAAGACACACACTTGTGTTTCCCTCACAACCCATTGTTGCAGCCTTCCAGATAATAAAATCAAAATGGTTTATCTCTTCTAGAGTAACCAATGCAAGGTTTCCAGAGGAAACAGGTGGAGCTCACACCTAAGCAATGATTTTAAAATCCTGGATAATAGACAGGAAAGAACTCAGCTTCCTATCTGTAGGGCAACAGCAAAGGGATGTGCAAGAAAACACAATAGTGTTAGAAGACACAGTGCTGTACCAAAACCCTTACTATAGTTTTCTTCTTACTGTATATGCTATACAGAAGAATACTAGTACAGTATAGGGGGATGTGTGCCGGCCTGCCTTTGCCGGCCGGCACACACCACAACTAGCTTTAAAGTATACTACTTAACAGCTATAGGGCGGCAGCACTCTGGTTCAAATGCCTGTGCCGGTCGGCAGCAACTGCCAGCCGGTAACAGCCAGTGTTGGCCGGCAATGGCTGCCGGCCAGCAACTACACAAGGTAGTACCCAGCTGCCGGCCACACTCTTGGTGACCGGCAGACAAGGGCTGACATAAGCCGGCCGGCAAAGGCACAAGACCGATGCCAGCCGGCAGCAAAAGAACCAGAGGACTACACCTGCCCGGCTGCCGGCCTCATAGGCCGGCAGCCGGGACAGGTACAGCACTAGAAGAAAAATAGAATGGATGCCGGGATAAGAGTGTACACAACCTCCAAGCCCGGCAACCGAAAGAGTGCATATAAGGAAGGGGAGAAACTAATTCAGGCTTCCTTGACCAATGCCGTCCGGCTCTGCCGGCAGGCATGGATGAGGGACCAAGAGAGGTCCGGGCAGCACTCGAAAACATAAGACCCTTGCCGGCCAGCAGCTCTGCCGGCCGGCAAGGGGCTGAGTCAATTCCACATCCTAACCTATACTAGGTCCAGAAGTAGAACGACGTACAGTACAGTAAGACCCCTGCCGGCCAGCTCTGCCGGCCGGCAAGGGGCTGAGTCAATTCCACATCCTAACCTATACTAGGTCTAGATGTAGAACGACGTACAGTACAGTAATGGCTCGGCCATTACGAAGAAAGAGGGGGAAGGGACAAGAGGGTCCTGCCAACCTTGCTTTAGTGACAGATCACCCGCAGCCAAGAAACTTATCTTAGCCTAAGGGAGATCTAAGGGGAAAGGCCAGCAATACTTGCCAGCTTCCAGAGCACCAAAGCAAGGAAGGCGTTGCTACTCCCCAAGGGAAGAACTTATCCTCCCCCGAGAACAGCAACAAGGACTAGTCTGGTAGATCACAAAAGAAGGAATCATATCCACAGAAACCTTCGGTAGTGACCTAAGGGAGCTAAGCTCCCTTTGTATGTGTTAGGTCAGCGAGGGGGACTCAGCCCCAAGCCAGACAACACAGACTCAGACTAAAAACTCTGTTGTTCTGTCCCTCTTGAACCATAACTACAGGAACAGGAAGGTACAGTAACACCCTAGTATAGTTTTATCGAAAATAAATTCGGAAAAAACCACTTAGGGATAAGCCCAAGGCTTAAACAGAGGGAAAGGGATTGCATATCTTCTCCGAAGAAAAAAAAGCAACCGGGGAGTATGATAAAGTATACTAAGGCTCCATAAGCAACTAGCCTAGGCACCAAGAGAATCGATTACCTAATTCACCGAAACTCACTCGTATACTATCTTGGAAATATTCCACACAGTCTAAAATGTATAAAATATAGCCTAAAGCTTCAATAAAATTTTTATTACACTCGGAAAAACCATAATCATGCATGAAGTACTAGGACCAAACGACTAGGCTACATGGCCTAGCGTAGGCCAGAATGGCGAATACTTCGCCAAATAATACTAAGCACGAAAGGAAATCCTATGTAATGCTAAATAGCTAAAATTTATTAAAGCAAAACAACCAGGAATGTCGCTCTGACTAACTAATTTATACCTAGCGAGCGACAGCGTCCAAGACGCCTCTGGTAGGCTACGGCTCTTGTATCAAAGATTAATCCTATTAATCACTCAAAATTTTACCAAGAGCCTACATTTATACATAAAAGACACTATACTCAACTTATCAGAGGCCGACGAAGACGGAGAAGCCATGAAAAGTCGAATAAATCCAAGATTTGCGAGAAAAACAGGAAAAAACACCGAGTTGTTAAGCTACGCAAAAAGGAATACAGATGGCGCCAGGATTGGCGCCAGGCACGCATACGAATCGGGGGATAGGGAAGCCTTGGGAGCGGCTCCCCTTTTTCTTTCCCGAATTCGTATCTCGCCAATCACCTCCTACGAGACGAAATCTCTGTCCAGGATGTAGATTGCCATGTGGCGTGTCTAGAATACGTCCTCTGATATGTCGCGATATCCCTTTCACGAGGGATACTCGCTCCAGGAGTTAGAATTCTGGTACCTTAAGGTAAATTCACTGGGAATATCGCCGTAGTTGTAATATACCCTAGGAAGCTACCCTATAGGAACTTCCATCAGGACGACATGGCTTGAGCCCAAAATATATATATATATATATATATATATATATATGTACACATATACATATATATACACATACACACATATATATACATAAACATATACATACATAAAAAAAACATGGTGACGTCACACATTCCTGCCTAAGCCCCACTCTCATTGGAAACCACTCACTCACTTCATTCCCTATCCTAACACACTTTACTGCGTTTGTATTATCTTTTCGATACTTGCAATAACCTTCCACTAATGCCATTTAACCTCATCATATTCCATATCGCATCTTTATCAACTTTGGCATAAGTTTTCTCCAGATCCAATAATGAAAAATATTCTCCCTTGCTTTTTGCTAAATATATTTTAGCTTATCTGCCTAACCTATGAAAATATGATACTTACATCACAGACTTCTAAAAAGACCTTGCACTTCTAAGATTGTATCCTCCCTTTTATCCTCAACACTATTAATTAGACATGCTTTATGCAAATGACTGAAAAATCTTTGAATCATATTCCTTCTTAGCAGAAGTTTTTTTTATATAAGTTTTCAACAGTTTCAATATCAAAACTATCTTAGAACAACTCTCCCGGATACCTTATTAATTTAATTTGATGGAAATCCTCATGTCAATACGGTAACATTTGATTCTGATATACTGCACATTGTTAGATTCATAATTTGAATTGGTATCTATTCATTTTTTTCGGATATTTTTCTTTTTATTAATTTTGCCGTTCTTCGCATTGATAATTACTAAAAGCTAATGGTGAAAGATATTAATTCGATTCTCCGGTAGGACAGGGTTAGATCTTATTTTGATACCAAGTGTACAGCATTAAGTTTTTATGTTCGCAAATAGCTTGATTCTTTTCAGGAAATTTATATCGATTTCTTAATTGAATATCACTCGCATTGACCAATAGGTTGATGCATGAACAATATCTTTTAATCACTTTCTTCCTTTATATAAGTATTAACAAACTATATTTTCGTAACAATAACTATAGTTTTTATGATAGGATCAAACTCTTTATTAAAAATTTGCCGGTTTAGATTTGCCACATTCTCTCTCTCTCTCCTCTCTCTCTCTCTCTCTCTCTCTTTTAGCACCTCCTCTTTAATAACAATTTGCCGGGTATATTATTTGCCACTCTCTCTCTCTCTCCTCTCTCTTCTCTCTCTCTCTCTCT
>NC_090735.1:82459958-82467458 GCF_036898095.1 Palaemon carinicauda | reverse complement strand
TCCTAGGTAATTTTGTATCTACATTTTCATACTCAAAAAAAAAAAAAAAAAAAAAAAAAAAAAAAAAAAAAAAACTTTATCTCTTAATCCTACTTGTGAAAATTCGTATATTTGCGAGTATTTACATTAAAATTGTACAAAGCCAATTAAAATCTCCTGCTATATAATACAATGATGTGAAACTGTAATCAATATTTATAATCTTATATCTTATACAGGCCCACACTTCACCCCCTTTTTCTATCGATGCAATGTTACTGATATTTTTTATATAAAAAGATCTTTGCATATGTCTTTTATTCTCCATTTAAAATGCCCAAATTTTACATCATAAGCGCACATTATCATGCTCCTAGTTAATTGTAAGTAAAATCAATAGTAACTAAAAAGGTGTTCCTAATTATCAATACATGCAATATCATAAAATAAATTTTCAGATTAATCAAATAATTCCTTTTCCATTTTTATTTACTCCAACGAAAGTCAGAAAGAGGGCATACTTTTAACGTCTAAATTTTCACTTGGGTCGTCTTAATGTACTTCTATTTCCACTAGATATTTGCTCTCCTTTTCCAAAAACTTAGTTTTAGAAATTCCTCCAATGCCATCTCATGGTCATTTTCTTTATATTGGCAATGCATGGAAAATTCACCGAACTATCTTTTGATCCCAATGTCGTATTTATAATACATTTTCTTCCCTGATAATGATTACATAAGTTCAAAATCTAACAATCAACAGATGTAGTCATCTTATTTTCCCTGATTCATAAATGATAATCTTCAAAAGATATTGATACAGAGATCGTTATTAACAAGTAGATTTTTAGAATATTTAGATTTTACTAATAATGATTGAAATTTATATTCCAAAGTGTAACAATTCATTTGCCGGTTA
The DNA here is from genome assembly GCF_036898095.1 of Palaemon carinicauda. Lineage (NCBI taxonomy): Eukaryota > Metazoa > Arthropoda > Malacostraca > Decapoda > Palaemonidae > Palaemon > Palaemon carinicauda. Next base: position 82,466,561 of record NC_090735.1, on the reverse strand, counting down.
AATGATGAAGAAGATAATATAATGGGATAGGAATCCTTTCACGTTTATTAATATGAATGAAAATTTAATGGAATAAATAGAGAAAGAGAAGGAGAGAGAGAGAATTGTTTATGTGTAAATGATGCACTGCTTGATCTTATTTCAAAGGCCTATAACTTTCAATAATAATTTCTGATTTCAGAAAAGCACGATTTAGAATTAGGTTTGAGTTGAAGTAAGCTTCTCTCTCACTCTCTCTCTCTCTCTCTCTCTCTCTCTCTCTCTCTCTCTCTCTCTCTCTCTCTCTCTCTCTCTCTCCAATAAAGTGAGATATTTTATTCATTTATGAGTATTCCTCTAAATATACGGAAATATTTATTTCTCCCAAATTTTGCTCTGTGACCAATCCTTTCTAGTAAGATTTATGCCATGTATTGAATATCTCGAATATTAAAAAAAAAAAAAAAAAAAAAAATGAATGGGAAAGCTAGAGGTATCTTTTTCCCTTTCCTTTAACTCTGGCTATTTTTGGCCTACATGTTCCTTCTCTCTTTATCAATCTTTCTATTGCGTATGAAAACAATTCAGTGACCCACCTTTGCTTTCAGGGGCTCCCTCCACCTCTTCTTCTCTCACTGCTCTCGATCCAATCAATACAAGACCAACCAGAGTTGATGCAGAGGAGGCGGATTCACACACATACCCCCCACAACCCCTTCCACTCCAACTTTACGCTCCACCCCATGCCGTCGCTGCTCCATTACTACAAGACATTTCCAGGAGAGGAAGAAGAGCTCTACAAGTTCAAGTCGATGTGAAGGGAGATCTTAATTTAACAACTGGCTCCTTCTCTGATCAACGTCCTCATCCCTCATCGACATCACTTCCTTCCTTGTCTTCTTCCCTGTTTCCACACACTCGGCTCCCTTCAGCCTCACAACGTAATAGTCTGCACCAAAGTCCGTACAGTTACCATTATTCTACTTCAGTTCGTCTATTAAAGGCGTCCCCCCTCCGCCACAGTGATGCTAAAACGATGCCTTCACCTCATGTCATGAAAGACCATCTTTCCTCCAGGAAAAAGTTTCGAGTAACATCTGGTTCTAATCAGTTATCTACTTTATCTCCTAATAAGGATTCTACCAAGAGTAAGAAAACTAAAAAATCCTTTCACTTATATCCTCTCCACCCTCCGTCATTTCCTGTCCCTCCTCGTCCTACATCTTCACCCCCTCCATTAGTTCCCTTATGGATAGATCTTCCCTCTTCCTCTAAACCTTTTCTAAAAGAAATTCCACTTTCGCCACCTCCTACCGTTTCCGAAGTTGTTCAGTCTTCCACCATAAGCTTTATAAACTTGTCAAATTCACCTGAAGGTAGAAAAAAAACAGTCAGCAAGGATGACTATTCAAAGGTACGAGAAAAAAATTACAAAATTCCAGGAATACTTAAAGATGATCCAGTGAAACTTCTTAGTTCTCGCTCAGCTTCAATTGGGTATATGAGATCTAATGGTCATTATTGGAGGAAAGACAATAACTTTTACTTTTTACGGAAATCTAAATTCTTATATCAAGATAGATTGCAACCAGTAAGCAGAGCTACGGGGTACCCACAATACCAACAGCATATGGACGAACAAAATTATCCGGAACCCCCCCGTTTTCACTATGATCTGGAGCATGCACCCGAAGAATCACTAAAACCAAATAAAGAAATTAAAGCATCTAAGAATACACCTGAATTGCACTCAAACGAAATCAACAGCACAACAGCATTAGACTCCTTACCAAAAAACCCTCTACAATATTGGGCAAACCAACAAACAAGAAATCCGCCTAACCAACAGTCACTTGATGAAGAAGAAACACTGGCAGAATATTCAGGAAGTGAGCTCAATGGCATGCAGTCGACGGAAGATTCTACAAGAGATAAGCAGGAAAAAACAAGGCAGAAAAAAATGAAAGAATTAGAAAAAGAGGACAGAAGAAATGGAGCGAACGATGAAGGGGTGTTTTGGACGGCAAAGAATAACCAAAGGCAAAGAAAATTAGGATTGAAATACTATCCTTCATATAATCACAAATCTGGAAAAGATAAACACAGCAACAAACAAATGGGGGTAATTACTGATATAACAAATGTTTCAAATCTCATTGAAGAGGATTATGATAATGAAACCATTGATAGAATCGATGAAATGACCACAGAAATGCAACAAAAAGTTAACCTACAAAAACTGGAAATGGAATTATCTAAAAAAGACCAAGAAGCTGCTAGTGATTTGTTACTTGCCATTTCAATTCTACAGCATCACATAATACCAAGCTTACAAAAGGAAGATGAATACATGACATTCCCTAAAAAAAGAAACTCTTCCAAGGCATTTGATGGGTCAAGAAAGAATCTTCCTGATTATTCAAGCTCAGATAAAAAAGAAACTAGGTGGGATCAGAATCACTATCATCCTTATAACATTGAGATATTGGATGGTCAGCCATCATCCGAGGCAGATCTTGTGAATGATGAAGATGAAGAAGGTAGGGAACACAAAGGAGCATTCTCATCCAAGGAAAATGCACAAGGAAAATCCAATGAAACTGTCAGGATTCCACCAGTACATGAAGTTCCTATGAAGCCAGAGCACCAGTCTTGCTACAGGTGGTTTGTGTTGGTATTGGATGGCAATTGCTCTGTCATCAAGCAAAGGATGTCTGCTTTTGTTACCTTTCTTAAGGCAGCTCTATCATCAAAACTTTCTATAGATTACAATGACGTGTACGTACCATCGGTCTTTTGTGACAACACCTTCATGGTAAACATCAGCTTAGACACCATTAAAAATCCTCAAGCAGAGATTAAACTTAGACTTATGGCAGAGGCCAACACCACCCTCCTTGAGATCTCAGAGGAAATCTTTTACCTCGAGAAAATACTGACTAAAAGATCAGATGATGGACAAGACCTGCAGCCATTGGTCAAGAAGCCAGATGATGTCGAACTGGTTATTTATATAGCTGTTGGGTGTATGTGTGTTTTCATCCTCCTGTCAGTGGTCATAGTAGCCCTAATAAGAGTCTGTCGGCAAGAGGGTGACCAAATGGATATTGGGAAAACTATACCTCATCAGTCACTACCGCGATCTTTCGACTTCCCCATCAGAAGACCTAACGTCATTTATTCACACAGGTTAGCAACTTCTAATACTGTTCCTTATCTCTTACCTATTTGTTATGGCAGATCCTTCCCATTTTTACTTTATGTCATAATTACAACTGTACTATGCATTTTAAGTAGTTGTTAATACCTTCCAGATCAACCTCACAAGAGTTCTATAAAAGTAAGGTTCATTTTATTGAAAAAGTGTTGATTTTACTGTGCTTAAAGTTTTCTCGGAAATTATATTGTACCTTTAATTGCAATTATAAATTTAACTGTCATTAACTGCTATTTTTGCATCAAGATCATTCCGACTCATTCTGAGTAGATGACATTTCCTTATTGTAATTGTACCACCAAGTATGCAACAGTCCTTCCCAAATCTACTTGACTTAAATCTCAAGATGATATATTCTAAACCTACGACATAGCTCCTATGGAAATCTATTAATTAGAGATATACAAGAATGCAAGAAGCTGAAACACAAAGTACATATAGTAAACATATGATTATAGGATATGAAAATTAAGGAATACAATAACTACAGGACAGTAATAACATGCGTAAGATCTGAACACCAAGAAATTATAATATAAAATTGAACATGACACGTAGCTAGTATTTGACGGTTCATTCAAATGGCAATATGAAAACACATTGATAGAAAATTTTGATATAACTGAGTTCATGTTAAAAGAAGAGGGCTTAGGGCGAACCTATTAGGAGTAGAAGGATTAGACAGTGTAATAGAGGGAAGGAGAAGCATTTGGATGAGGAAGAAGTTTTTGATAACGAAAAAATGAAATAGACGTATCTGTGAATCAAAATGATAACAATGCCAAGACATGATTATATTTTATTAAATCTATAAATTATAGAATAAAATAAATGCTCTTATTGCTGTTTAAATAATAGCCAAATAATCAATCATTATATATATATATATATATATATATATATATATATATATATATATATATATATATATATATATATATATTTCAAATAAGCCATATATATCAATACATTAGAGTCTGGATTCTCTTAACGACCTCGGGATCAGAGCCCCAGGCGGAACCGCCCAAAGACTATAATATCGGACCGGCAGGGATTTCAACCCTCGTCCAGGATATCTGTATACCAGTGGCCATACCACTCAGCCACGAAGAAAGATAAAAGTCAATGACAATTCTTCTGTACATATACCTGTCAAATTCAGGTTTTCTGTACTTAGAATTGAAATCAACCCATCTTCACCATTGTAGCTAATTGGTAGGTTTGGGACTTGGCATTCGATTAATGATAAATTTTTGCACATTTAAACATGTTTCTTTCATATTTCAAATAAGCCATATATATTAATACATTAAAGTCTGGATTCTCTTAACGACCTCGGGATCAGAGCCCCAGGCGGAACCGCCCAAAGACTATAATATCGGACCGGCGGGGATTTGAGCCCTTGTCCAGGATATCTGTATGCCAGTGACCATACCACTCAGCCACGAAGGAAGATAAAAGTCAATGACAATTCTTCTCTACATATACCTGTCAAATTCAGGTTTTCTGTACTTAGAATTGAAATCAACCCATCTTCACCATCGTAGCTAATTGGTAGGTTTGGGACTTGGCATTCGATTAATGATAAATTTTTGCATATTTAAACGTGTTTCTTTCATATTTCAAATAAGCCATATATATTAATACATTAAAGTCTGGATTCTCTTAACGACCTCGGGATCAGAGAATCCAGACTTTAATGTATTAATATATATGGCTTATTTGAAATATGAAAGAAACACGTTTAAATGTGCAAAAATTTATCATATATATATATATATATATATATATATATATATATATATATATATATATATATATATATATATATATATGTGTGTGTGTGTGTGTGTGTGTGTGTATATAACATTATGAGCAAAGCCTCCGTAAAAATACATGAAATACAAAAAAACAATCAAAACTAAAATTATAAACACAGTTACAAGTAAAAACTGGAGATAAAATAAAATTAACTAAGAGAAAAGTATCTGAAAAATATCTACAAAGATTTAGATTGTCTGAGGAGACCATCCTGTCTGGGCTGGAATAGAGAACTGAGTGACTGTCTGAAGGACAGCACTCAGGAAGAAAATTCTAAATTTGCCGGATTAAGCGATGTGTAGGGGGACAGAGGATAATTGGCTGTTTAGGTTAGGAGCCTTTTCTTAAATTATTAACGACTCTAATACTAGTAGAGAGGAGTTGTTTGGCGCCTGAGCAATGATTTCAAAGTTTTTATATGTAATGTTGGTCTTGCATTTAGATGCATGTTCTCTGATGGTTGAGAATTCTTTGGTTTTGAGCGTACATCCAGTTCTATTACTCGCTCCCCGATGAGCATCTATACGAACTTTCAGCAGTCTTTTTGTGGAACCCACATAATTTCCGAGATTACATCTCGGACAAGTAAACATATAGACCACTGAAGAACGTATTAGATTGGTGAGAGAATCCTTAATTTTAAACATAGATCCCACTGTTTGGGGATTCTTAAAAATAAGTTTAAAATCCAGACTCGGAAAACTGTTTAAAGTGACCTTTTCAATTTGTTTCCCATATTTTCCATTATTAATAAATGGTAAAGAAGTATAGAAAATCATTGTTGGTACTCTAGGAGCTTGAAGTTTAGGTTAGTAATGTTTGGTCAGAAATTTGTAAACTAACACATAAAATATTTTAGTTGGAAAATACTTATTCTTGAAATGTTTCTCAAAAAAAAACAAAAAAAAAAAAAAACATTTCACTATGAAAGGATGTCCAGTCAGACGAAAGATAAAATGTCCTACAGATCTGGGCTGTTACCGCATTTAACATAAAATTGTAAAAACAAAAGCTAAAAAAAAAATGGTCTTTTTCCTAAATAGGCTAGTTTCTAGACGTGTCTGCCCTCTTGAGATGTTAGATCAAGGTATGGTAACTTGTTATTTTCTTCTTCCTCAATAGTGAACTTGATGTTTGGATGAACGTTATGATAAAATTACAGCACTGATTTCTACAGGGAATCCACGAAGGATTTACTTGACCTCGAGATCAAACATAGGAAGAGTCTAATTACCAAACATGAAACTACTATTACTGAATTATGTAGAACCCTTTTTAACTTTTGTTTCTTTTTTGGATACCATGTCCTTGAAAACGTTGTTAAATAAAAATATAATTTCCTCAGCTGGCAAACAAAAGCAAATTCCTAACAGAAAGTTAAATAATCTCGGTATTAATGATCCAAATATTATGAATCCTAAGAAAGAGAGAGGTTTCTTCTATCATTAGGTTTGGACTTCTGTATGCCTAACTATCGTCCAAACTACAGCCAGTTCTTTATGCCGTTTGAACTTCTTTTTCAAAGATTAAGGCAACTACCGCTTCCCACTGATATAAGCAACTTTCAGCGTAACTTTCACCAGATT
>NC_090735.1:82444958-82447458 GCF_036898095.1 Palaemon carinicauda | reverse complement strand
ATATATATATATATATATATATATATATATATATATATATATATATATATATATATATATATATATATATATATATATACTAGCTAAGATATAAGCCTGTTTAGAAAAACGGTATGCTATAAGACCAAGGGCTCCAAAATGGAAAAATATCCTAGTGAAGAATGGGAACAATGAAACAGATAAGCTACAAGAGAAAAAATCAATAACCAAATTAAATATTTTAAGATAGTAACATTTAATTAGATCTTAAATGTATAAACTCTTATTTTTTTCTGAAAAACGCAAGAGGAAGAGACATAAAATAGAACAGCGTGCACTAGAACTCTAAGTCAAGATAGTTGAAGGCCATGGTACAAAGTACAGTCGTTGTCAAAATTTACTAACTGGCAACTGCAATGAGTATCTCAAATACTTAATTTTTTTCCTACATTTAAAGCTCTATCAAAGAAAATAAAGCTAACAAATGATGCACAAATTTCCTATCTATGATATTCCTAAGGATCCTAAGAAAAAAACAATAATGAAATAGTAATTATTTAAAAGAATAGTAAATACTTCAAACTATAGAAACGTAACAATTTTGAAATTTCGTTCAATGCCTGATGACCAACATTTTATATGTATATTTCAAACAGTGTGGAAACAAATATTTAGTATCCTATTGTATTACCAATTATTTTAGCGATAATGCATTAAATCATGCAATTATAATTGCATGAAGGGGAAATCTTACCATTAAGAATAATCAACCGTGAATGCACCTAAATTCACCTAAGAAGCTAGGTGAGTTGGTAGTTCTCATTTTGGCATTTATGCATAGACCGTCCGCACTCTACTTCATTTTTGGCTTCGATTTTGATCAACGACACAGTATTACCAGCCATGGCCTACTTATTAAGTACTTACTTTGATATTCTCATCGCTAGTCAGAGCTACTAGGGCAGTGATCATTACCCCCATAATTAGCCGTAGTCACAGCCGTTACACGAACACAATAATCTTAGAGAGAACGTTTTGTCCCCGGGTCGAATTGTTAGTTATTATATTTCATTCCAATGATTGTCACCCTTTTTATCTGATAATAAGTATCAGTGATTAACCGTAGAGCCACAGAAGACATATCCCTGGTGAATAGTCAATGTTAGTTTAAATAATTTTTTATTAGAAAAAAAAAAAAAATCTTCGTAGAAACATCTGCGGCAACGTGATATCAATGCTCACCAATGATGGCAATAGGCTCCAAGTGTAGGCTATAAGGGATAATGTGATTTGTAAAATTAACTCTACTTTTATAGCGTTATATCGAAAGTCATCATGGTTTCTATTGATAAAGAACAAAGAAATTTTAGCATCTAATTAAATGAAACATGAATAAGACCAGATGGTGTGAAAAAACGAAATCCATGTTATACGCACTTTTAACTTTGTGGTTAGGCCTATTGCATTAATCAAGGAATATATTTTCCAGCTTGTTATTTAAAAAACTGATTTGTTTGAATATCTAAATGATTGTAGCCTTAACATGGTTTCCCATTAATTAGGTTTCGTTATCATGAGCTTTATGAATACGTGCTTGGTTTACCGCAATCTATAAACCTGTTTAGTAGGAATACGTTACAAACGTATCGTTGAATCTTACTCTCACGTATCTGTAGGTTTATATATATATATATATATATATATATATATATATATATATATATATATATATATATATATATATATATATATATATATATATATATATATATATATATATATATGTGTGTGTGTGTGTGTGTGTGTGTGTGTGTCCGTGTGTATGTGTGTGTGCTATAGAGCCACGGGGAAAACGAAACTAGAAAACATAAGATTAAATCTTGACTAGTTTCCTATGTTAAGTTTCCTTGTGGTTCTGAATCTGAGCATCACGTTTCCCTATGATTTTTACACACACACACACACTTACACACACACACACACACACACACACACACACACATATATATATATATATATATATATATATATATATATATATATATATATATATATATATATATATATATGTGTGTGTGTGTGTGTGTGTGTGTGTGTGTGTGGGTGCAAGGCGACTTCGGCGTTCGGACATAACTCGTGTATTAGAATTTCTAAACTTTAGTTAAACGCGGATATAACTTGGATTTAGAGTTTTCTCTCTCTCCAGCTGGAGTCTTATTTATACTTCCTTTTATGAGATGCTAAATTGCTCTGTGCTTTAGAAAAATAAATCATAATAGTTCTCGATACAACGTTATAACAGTAATTTACAATCTCATTAGGCCAATGGTCATAAATTCAATGGTTCCTTTAGCCACTGAATGGTGAACACCCGATATCACACATTGAGAACCCCCTAATATACTTCTATCAGGATTTTTTTTTTCTTTTGATAAACATTTATGGAACTAATATTGACCATTTACAAGGGAAAGGCCTTCTGTGGTTCTACAGTTAATCATTGATACTTATTATCAGATCA
>NC_090735.1:82434958-82439958 GCF_036898095.1 Palaemon carinicauda | reverse complement strand
GCTTTGCACGAGGCCAATTCTTTTGGGGGTGATGCCACACGGGTTCACAAAGACTCAATTAAAAAGTTTGACATATATTTAATATTTAAAGTACACAAACAAAAATCATCAGAGTTACGTTAAAGAGCGAACATTAACATTACCACAAATGAACAAAAATTTACGTTACTTGATAAAATATATATATATATATATATATATATATATATATATATATATATATATATATATATATATATATATATATATATATATATATATATATATATATATATATATATATATATATCAAACGGGTTTACAGAGTATTCTTATAAGAACATTGCTGCAACAATGCGATGGTTCACGAGGTGATGATGGTGGTCGGATTCAGGAGAATATCTTCTAAGTACTTGCCTTTTGGAGTCCGCTGGTAGAAGCCCGCCCGCGTCACATTTCCACCCTGGAAGAGAACTCGGGAGGAGTACAATGTTGTCACATTTACAAATTTGCAAGGGTTACGTAACAAACAAAGTGATTTCATTGTAACCCAGCATACAAAAAAAAAAGGGGGGGGGGGGTTTCGTCCAGAAGGCAAGTTTAAATTACTAGCATGTGCCCTTACAATAGTCAAACAATATACATATAATCTCCACAGGAAGAAGTTTGACAACAATGGGATGATACGTTATCTTATCTGATCTAGATGGATAAAATTTGCAAGAAAGGTAGCTTCTTACTTTAAATATTATTATACTAATTCATACAAACTCATTGATATAGTTAATATAATAAAACTACTTCTGTGGAGCAAAATAATCACATTTAAACATATATTCATAGAAACAAATACTCGTAAAACTAAAAATATTTTTATTCAAGGGGAATAAATGTCAATTTTTGACATATAATATATTAGCTTAAAGAGATCTCAAATATAAGGATCAAATTAGGAATTCATAGAGCAATATTTATGGTATTCAAACCAAATATACTCAGACAAAACGGGTAATAAAATTTAAGTTATATTTTCATTTCACGTGTTATGTCAGTGATATCCAGAATGCAGCATTAAATTGATATTGTTATTTTTCTGTTATCTTTCTTGTCTCCCACATGGTATTTGTTAAGTTATCATTAAACTTACAAATACAGTTGGACACAAGATTTCTTGGCACATCCCGCTCAGCAGAAGTGCACACATTCAAACCTTATTGAGCGGTGACTTCTTGTATGTCGACCCACAAACTATCTCTAACATCTTCCCTCATATTAAGTATTTGGCTATTCGCAGTGTAGTGACGGTGTCAGAGTGCATTTCTTCAGAGAATAGTGTACCAGGGATTCCTGTGCTCAACTGCGCATCTGAGTAAACTCTCAACATATTTGGAACTGTCTCCAGAGGAGTTAATATCCTCGAAGCAGATGATTTTGAGCCGAAAGTATTTGAAATATTTCACATAGAAAGTTAGCATTATGACAGAAATTAAAATGAAGCATAAAAAAAAAAACAATAGCAAACGGATTCATATGTATTTTACTATTCAATATATCTATTTACCAAGGCACTTCCCCTAATTTTGGGGCGTAGCCGACATCAAACAAAGGAACAAAAGGGTACCTTTCCTCTCTCCGCTCCTCCCAGCCTGACGAGGGATTCAGCTGAGTTTGGCTGGTAATGCTAGGGTGCCAGAGCCCACCCTCCCCTGTTATCCACCACAAATGAAATTTCATATACTGAATCCCCTGCTGCAGGGCCTACCAGAACTGCGTCACAATCGCTCGCCATTCATTCCTATTTCTAGCACGCTCTCTTGCCTCTCTCACAACTATCCTCCTATCACCGAAAGCTTCCTTCACTCCATCGATCCACCCAAACCTTTCCCTTCCTCTTGTACTTCTCTCATCAACTAGTGCATTCATCTACTTCCTTAGCAGACAGCCACTCTCCAATGTCTTCACATGGCCAAACTACCTCAATGCATTCATATCCACTCTAGCTGCTAAAACATTTGTTACACCGGTTCTGACCCAAATTACTTCGTTCGTAACTCTATCTAATCGAGATATACCAGCCATACTCCTCAGACACTTCATCTCAAAAACATTCAGTTTCTGTCTCTCTTCACTTTCATTCCCCATAGCTCTGAACTATGTATCACTGCTGGTACAATTACTTTCTCATACAGAAGTCTCTATATTATTCCCTAACTGTCTATTATTTACTACTCACTTCACTCCCCCCAAGACTTAGCATCCTTCATTCACTCTCTGACGTATATCTACTTTCACTCCACCATTTGCTGTAACAACAGACCTAGAGTACTTAAATTGATCTACTTCCTCAAGTAACTCTCAATTCAGCATGAAATCCAACCTCGCAACCCCCTCCCTTCTCGTACATCTTATAACCTGACTTTACCTATATTAACTCTCAACTTCCTTCTTTCACATACCCTTACAACTCTGTCACATATTGACCAAGCTTCTCTTCCGAGTTTGCAACCAGTACAATATCATTCACAAACAGCAACTGATATACGTCCCATTCATGATCACTCTCGTCTATCAGTTTTAATCCTCGACGTAGCACTCGAGCATTCTCCTCTCTCACCACTTGATCAACAAACAAATTGACTACCCATTGCAATATCATACATCCCTGTCTCAGCCCCACGCTCACTGCAAAATAATCATATCCTAACACTCACTTTACTACCTATGTAGAAACTCTTTACTGCTTGCAACAACCTTTCAGTAATTTCATATAACCTCATCTCATTCTACTTCACTTCCCTATTAACTCAATCAAACGTTTTCTCCAGATCCATAAAGGTAATATACACCGCGTTTCTTTTTGCTAAATATTTCTCTCATAACTGCCAAAATGTAAAAATTTTATTCATACATCCTCTACCGCTTCTAAAACCCCCCTGTACTTCTAAGGTTGCGTTCTCTTTTTTTATCTCTAATCCTATTAAGTAGTACTACACTTTTCCAACCATACTTAACAAACTAATACCCCTTGACTTACAATACTCATGCATATCTCCCCCTACCTTCATATAAGGGTACAATACACGCACACACCTAGTCTCCTGGTACCATTGACAACATAAAACACATATCAAACAATCTCACCAACCATTCATATACAGTCACACCCCTTCCCATAACATCTGTCCTCATACCAGCCATACCAGGTACTTTTCCTACTCTTGTTTCATCTAGTACTCTCCTCACTTCCTCTCTTGTAATCTCTCTCATATTCTCCTCTCCCATCACTGGCACCGCAACACCTGCAACAGCAATTATATATGCCTCTCTATCATCCCCAACATTCGTTAAACTTTCAAAATATTCCCCACACCTTTTCCTTGCATCCTCTCTTTTTAAGAACCTTTCATTTCCATCTTTCACTGTCTCTTCAATTCTCGAACCACCCTTCCTTTCTCACTTAACTTTGTTACAAGGCTTTTTCTTATTCTCTTCATATGAACGACCCAAACCCTGACGGCACCTCCAGTCAGCCACCTTTCGTTGTAATTCCACATTTCTCTCTCATAGTCTTTCATGCCCTCTTTATCTCTTCCACTTTTATCTTCACTCCTTCACTCTATCATTCAATATCATTCCTCATGCTGCCTCCAACAATCCTCCTGCCACACACGTCACTTATAATCCCAATAATTTTTTTTTTTTACTAGCTTCCACTCCTCCTATAAATCAACAGTTTCATTCTGTCATAAGACATTTCCAACCATTCTTGATATTCACTTTTTTATCTCTGGTTCTATTAACTCATCAACCTTCACTACCTCCCTCTTACATCCCACTACTCTATTCCACTACTATTTTTGCTACAACTAATTTTCCTTCCACTAAAAAAAAAAATGATTAGACATACTGTTAGTTATACCCCTAAATGTTGGCCACGTCTTTTAATTTTCTGAACATTCTTCTAGTTATGAACATTATTAATAAAAGAAAACATTAGCGGTGTTTATACAGGCAGCAATCATCGTTGAGGACATTAAGAGAGAGAGAGAGAGAGAGAGAGAGAGAGAGAGAGAGAGAGAGAGAGAGAGAGAGAGAGAGAGAGAGAGAGGGTTGCTTATATTTTTTGTTTGGTTTTTGTAGTTAATATAATAATCGAACATAATATAAATTCATTTCCAGACATTTATGCATATCAAAATATTATTCGGCACGATTGTGCAATGTTTGCAATAAAAATGAATATATTATTTTCCCATAAACTTTTGGTAATTTTCATATGCTAGATTTAATTGCTTAAGACTGTCATAGATCGAAATATTTCGTAATACGTAGGAATACTTTACTGTAAAATATTTCACAAGGCATGCATATTCAGGTATATACCATCTCGGTTTAAAGACCCAAAGATACTTGCCCTTCATTCATCTATTTTCTCTCATTCCCTTTTCCGTAAGCTTTGCCTGTGTTCGTGGCCAAGAACGGTTAGGTTAACATTGAAATTTGTTCTTTTGTACTAAGATTTTTAACATATACAGTGACGTCTTTGCTATATTGCTAATTCAATTCCTGTTGCAAAGGCTTCAATTCGCTTAATAATTGATTACATAGGACATACCTCAAAATTACATAGTTATCAAAAAGTGTAGATAATGGGAACGTTTTGTTGTATTTAAATGCTAAACCAAATAATCGGAGATTTAGGTAAAAATGGCAGTTACCTTTTGTGTCTTTAGAGGATTTGTTTTCTAAGAATCCCTATATTAACATTTGCACTTCTTTAAGTTTATTTCCTTAGTTGTGTAGTCTTCAACATACCAAAAGATTTTCAATTAATAAGCTCACCATGAAAGTGCTCTGTAGGGTAATTTCCCCGTTTGCTTTAAAAACAAGATATTTTCGTTAACTGAAATAATGATAAAGAAATGCGATATGAATTTTGTAAAAAATCTGAGTGAGACACCTTATTTACATAAGCGTGACTCACACTCCAAGGTTTTTTCTGTTTCGATGGAAATTGTAAA
>NC_090735.1:82419958-82427458 GCF_036898095.1 Palaemon carinicauda | reverse complement strand
ACGTGTTTACTACCCTTTTCCATTACTTTCATTGTACTGTACTGTATTTCTTTATAATATCAAATTGTTCTTGTAACTAAATCAAACATTTAATATACTTTAAAGTTCTAATAACTTGAAAAATGGTTAAAATTACAACCAGGATGGGTGTAAACACTGTATATTTCCCGTTATAACACGACCCAAAATACAGACAAATTTTAATGTTTGTCATATCTATTGTTTAATTTTTGTTGTATGATTGAAAATCCAAAATTATCAAAATAAAGGCGATTTCATATCATGCGTTTCCTAAACACGCCAAAAAGCACAATAGAAAACGACAACCAATGTTTTGTTTACGTTTATCTCTGATCATAACGAAGAAACAGACGCATTTACACATCTGTGTATAGGTTAGTTTTTGCATCCACAGCAATCTTACCAATATTGATTATATGTTGATTTTGTTATTACTAATGCTCTACTTAATTTTTTTTTCTAAGAACTTCCAAATAAATGAAGTGAATGCCATTTATATAAGGTTTTTCTTTATGACGCCGCCTGAAACGGAAACCTTCCATTTGTTTACGCTACATCTTCGATCATAATAAACAAATGAACGCATTAAACACACATGATCAAAGTGATAACTAATGATATTACAAACATTTAGTAAACATTATGTTATTACAAATATTTTACTTACCGTATCCATATAAATTCCTAAATTCGTAGCAAACTTGGAAACCTTTTTTTTCCTTATGCGTTTAATCCACAATAGCAAACTGCCGCTAATGACAGAATGATAATTTACGGTAATTCTATACTGTTACGAAAGATAATTGTCCTTTCCATATCCAAAATACTTTTCCTAACTTCAGTTAGGAAAACCATATGCAAAAATGGTAAAAGAAGAAAGTACTAGGCCTATTTTTAAAGTCATCGAACAATTAGGTTACCGCTATTACGTTCGATGTGACAGAGAGAGAGAGAGAGAGAGAGAGAGAGAGAGAGAGAGAGAGAGAGAGAGAGAGAGAGAGATGGTTTTAAATGTACTAAACAATAAATATAGTTTATAACACATTGGTCCTTATGTAATATTAACTGTATTGATGGTTTGAATAAATTAAGAAATGGTGTAAACAATTCTTTGTTAACGTATTCGTACGCGCATATTCGTGGGAGCGGAAGCTAGACATCAGCTGATCTAATCACAGCAAAAGTAAAACAAAAAGAAGTCAGCAATACTCGATTTTTAAAACATACCCGAAATTTAAAAACCCAAGTACATGTTTTATTATAGCGCAATTGACTATTTAAGGAGTAAAAATTTTCTGGAATAGAATGGTGTTTCCTAAAAAATAGTGGTTTGCTGACGAAATCGGATACCGTATTTTAAGCTATGATTGAAATGGATGTATACACGGTATAATTTTTTTGTTTTGTATTTAATTGACACTTTAAGAAAACCGATTTTGGTTTCTTCATCTATTTATAAGTATTGTATAACACGAGAGAGAGAGAGAGAGAGAGAGAGAGAGAGAGAGAGAGAGAGAGAGAGAGAATCAGCTGTTGTAATCGAGTGCCGTGTTTTTGTTTCGTGTACCTCCTGAAGCGAGGAATTGATCGCCACAACTAACAATTGTCATGTTAATTTCATTCTTAAACTCAAGTTGCCATATGTTAACTAGGGTTTTATTTCTTTCAGAGAGAGAGAGAGAGAGAGAGAGAGATTTGATGGCAGTTATTAGAGAGAGAGAGAGAGAGAGAGAGAGAGAGAGAGAGAGAGAGAGAGAGAGAGAGAGAGAGAGAGAGAGAGAGAGATTTCTGCCATCAAATTTTTTTTTTTTTCTCTCTCTCTCTCTCTCTCTCTCTCTCTCTCTCTCTCTCTCTCTCTCTCGAGAGAGAGAGAGAGAGAGAGAGAGAGAGAGAGAGAGAGAGAGAAAGAGAGAGAGAGAGATATTTTTATCTTACCGTCTACTCTACAAAACTAATCTTTGCAAATCAAATGTGTACTGTTTAAAATATGACAAAATATTGCAGACTCGTTACCGTAGTTTAGGCTATTCACTGCCGATAAACGAACCCAGTCTACTCGTGAAAACCTTGAACGCCCGGAGGGAAAAATAAGGCTTTTATATATACTGTACTAAACAAAAATAATGCTTTAATATACCATCATTAACACTACCATTACAATTATCGTAAGGTTGGAGAAAGATAATGATTGCCGAGAACGTAACCACAATTCTGTTTACATTTTGTCAGCTGGACTCGCACAGTTAACAGTTGATTTCATTGTTGATGTGGAATTTTATCCTTAAATAGGCTATTCATTATGAAATTATGTTAATAAGATGTAATGTTAATATTGTTTTGTAAAATTTATTATAAATCACCGTATTTAGGGCTACCAATATGCTTAGAAAGACACTAGATTTGATACATTTTATAGTGCTAGACTAGCAGGCTTTGAACAATTTCGTAGATACAGAAAATTTATTTTTGAAAAATAGAGGTCGCATATAAGGGGAATCATATAATTCGAACACGCATAATTCGGGACCCTACTGTAAGTATATATATATATATATATATATATATATATATATATATATATATATATATATATATATATATATATATATATATATATATATATATATATATATATATATATATATATATATGTGTGTGTGTGTGTGTGTGTGTGTGTGTTTCCTTTCAATTAACTGTCCAGTGAAGGTGTGGTGGACCTTTACTAGGCTTGAGTGGAAATGGGGTATAACCTTAGTCACACTTAGGCCCTGGCTAATTCAGTATCTGTACATGCACAACGATTCATATTTTGAGTAGGGGTTGAGAATATCTTATTAATCTATAGACCTTGGCTTAGATAATAGAGGACAGTCAGCAGTAGGCAAATTTAGAGTAGGAACGAGAAATGACAAGGGGAAGCGTGTTTATAGAATTTGCTAAAAAAAAAAAAAATCTAAAAGCATGAACTCCTTATTTTATAAAATTAACACAAAATATGGACATGGATTAAAAACGAAAAAGATATTATAGTCAGTGTGAATGTTAATTTACTGAAAGACGTAACAGAATGGGTAGAATCAAAATTTGTATAGATCTAAAAAAAAAAATAGAAAACTAATTTTAAGAAAGAAAATAAACACCTATCTTAAGATAAATGTCTGTTGAGTACTCCTAGCTATATGAGGAAATGGAAGCAATTAAAGAAAAAATTAACAGTATTCTATTGAAATCAACGCAACAAATACGGGGAAAAGTTCTTAATGGAGGTTAAGGAAAACTATCAGAAATGACTGAAAATCTGATAAATAAAAAACTGGAAATGAGGGTAAAATCCTATGGAGGGGAAATAGAATTAGGTAACTATAATCACTGATATTTGTAAATAGAATCAAACTATAATTCTGGAAATACTAAAGAAAGGAAGAAATATCATACTGACAAAAAGAAGACTTAGAACCAGGTGCCGACAGATAATTTCTTTAAAGCAAAAAATTGTAAAAATTATCAACAAAAGCGACGGAGTGATAATATTCGCTGAAGATTTCTATACAATATATTCAATGGTATATATAAGAAATAACTTTGCAAATAAAAATATTGGAATATCTGGGAAATACCTGAAAAACGTAAGATTTGCATATGATATGGTTCTATTTAGGGAGTCAAGGGAGGAATATGATAGGAGGTTTGATTGAAGAAAACAGAAATGTAAAGTTGAAAAAAAAAGAATACGAATAAAGCTAAGACAATGGCCTATGAGAATAAACACATGGAAACAAATAAAGGTTGTTAACTAAATTCTAAGGTTGTTAATGAATATATGTAATTAGGATATACGGTAAGTATTTCCCTAGGACATGAGACAGAAATTGATAAAAAAAAAAAATAAGTATGGGATTGAGAACGTCTGGTAAACAAAATGAGATTATAAAAACTATTATACCATTTTCTCTAAATAAAAAGCAGTTAATCAGATGGTCTTACCAGTATTAGATTATACATTAAAAACTTAAAGCCCTACTAGAGCCCTAGAACATAAACTCGTTACAATACATAGAGCTTTTGAAAGAATAATTATTGCAATATGTGTGTTTCTATATACGTCTACGTTTAAATGCCTGAAAGAAAAGGAAGAATTACGGAATGTTATTATATGCGTTGTCTGCATTGAACCAATACAAACAATTCCGGTACATCATAAGTGCAATTAAAGACAAATCAAACCCTTAGAATGAGAATCTAGTCAGCATAATAGATAGGCGTATCCCTTCTCGTGTACCAAGGTACCAAGTGAAGGACAATCCATGGTTCAATGATGATTGTAGACGTGCTTATTTGGTGAATCAGGAGGCCCATCATCTTTGGAAGGGTAACAGATCAGATTTGACTTGGAATAACTATACTCAGCTTAGAGCTTTTGCTCAGAGAGTTTATGCTTCAACTGAAAAAGAATACAATTTAACCATAAAAGAAACCCTCTCTGGTACAACCCAGGAGAATAAGTGGTGGACTACCCTTAAATCTGCACTCTTTGGTGTAGATGCAACAGTTCCTCCTTTACTTAAACCAGATGGCTCTGTCATTCATTGTCCAATGGAAAAGGCAACCCTTTTGGCTGATGTGTTTGACAGTAAACATAGTAATGAGAAACTCGAACTTCCTCATTCATGTTTACCTGAGGCTAAACTAACTAGTTTAGCTTTTCGATCTCGTGAAATTAAAGCTCTCTTGATGGACATTGATGATTGAGGTGTAGACCCAAATGCTATTTTTCATTTGTTTTTTATAAAGACTGCAGATTTCTTAGCTCCAAAGTTATGTGTTATATTGCACAAGTTAGCAAGAAGAGGAGCTTCTAGCACTTGTTGGAGAATTGTTAATGTTACTCCACTATGCAAAGGTGTTTGTGGTAGCTCAAGTTCAACTGATTACGGCCAATTTTCACAACTCCCATATTATCTAAAGTTTGTAACCGGTTTTCGTAAAGGCTTTGGAGCATGTGATGCCCTTCTTACAGTCTCCAGAAATCACTTGACTGCTGTCAGGAAGTTTGTATGATTGGCCTTGATTTTAGCGCACCCTTTGACCGGGTTATTCAGGAGGCCCTTGTTTTCAAACTCAAACAGTTGAGAGTGGGTGGGTCGTTTTTTAGCATCATTATTGTATTTCTAACTAATAGATCGAAAAGGGTTGTTATTGATGTACTCCTTGGTGAGTATAGGAATGTGATATCTGGTATTCCTAAGGGTAGTGTTCGTGGCCCATAGCTTTTCCTTCTATATACTTATGAAATGTGGTTTGGTCTAGAAAACAAGGTTGTTGCATATGCAGATGATGCTACTCTTTTCGCATCAATTCCTTCTCCTAAATGTACATCTGGGATTGCTGAATCTTTTAATAGAGATCTAGCTAGAATAAGTGCATGGTGAAAATTATGGGGTATGAAGTTGATACATAATAAAACTCAAAGTATGATTGTAAGTAGGTCAAGGACCGTGGCTCCTCAACATCCGGATCTCAGCATTGCATATGTTTCTTTAACTTTGTACGACTCTTTTAAAATTTTAGGTATGATTCTCGACAGCAAATTTACGTTTGACAAACACATTAGGTCTGTCTTCTTCAATTGCACCATAAATGGGCTTATTTGAAAACCTTTCAAGTATTTTTGGTGATCAATCTATTATCGAGAAATATTTAATTCTTTCATTTTACCTTGTTTTAGGTATTGTTCTCCTCTTTGGTCTTCAGCTACTGATTTTCATCTTAATTTGTTGGACAGGAACCTACGGTCTATTAAATTTCTCATTCCAGATCTAGCTATTAATCTCTTGCACCGTCGTTCAATTACTTCATCATGCATGTTGCATAAGATTTTTTTTTATAATTATGTACATTCTTTACATTTATATCTTCCCGGACAGTTCCATCCTGTTCGTAATAGTTGGTTTGCAGTTAATTCTAATAGTCAGGCCTTCTCCATCATGAGGCTCATTACTACACATAACTCTAAAACTTTTATTCCTGCTGTGACCAAGTTGTGGAATGATCTTCCTCATCGGATAGTTGAATCACTAGAACTTCAAAGGTACACACTCGCAACAAATGTATTTTAAGTTGAACAGGCTTCCATAAATCCTTTAATAGTTTATATATCAAATATCTGCTTCAATGTTGTTAACATTTGTAAAATATTTTATTTTAATTTTCACTCTTTCTTATATCGTTTATTTATTTCCTTAGTTCCTTTCCTTAATGGGCTATTTTTCCTTATTGGAGCCCTAGGGCTTATAGCATCTTGCTTTTCCAACTTGGGATTTAGCTTAGCTAGTAATAATAATAATAATAATAATAATAATAATAATAATAGTAATAATAATAATATCTCGGTAGGAGACCCTCCTTCAAACAAGTAGAGTTGAATATTATTGCTGCATTGGTAGAATTCAATTTCTTGTCCAATTTCTCAATTTTACGGACAATTCTCTTTTCTGGGTTGCTACATTCAGCTAGCAAGTAGGCGAAGTTCATCAGGTAGGTGAAGAATACAATTCAGGTTAAGACTCGATGTAATTAACACAAGTACAAGTAATACACGAAAATTACAAAGGGTAAAGTCAGGAGTAGATTGCGACGTGTTTTGGAACTGCTTGCTCTGTCTTCAGGCTAGAAGTGAGGCTGTGGCTGGATGTGGGGCCTTATATATCCCGGGGCTGGTTCGTAGAAAAGGGGCCTCGAATTTTGATTGACCGAGCGGAGGTTATAGGCTAGGGGCGCTGAGGTACGACGAGCTCGGCTCGGCCTCCCAGGCTGAGAGATAGGAAGGGATCCTGAATCCTGATTGGTCAGGACGCACGCCGCGACAGCCAAAAAGTCACGCAAGCTCCTCTCTCGCTCAGCGGACTGGGCTGAGAGAGGTAGCCGAGCTTCCTGATTGGCTGAGGCGTGCGCCGAGACGGGCTCAAAGTCAGGCAGCCCATTCCCTCGCTCAGCAGAGTAGGATTCTGGACCCTGCTCGCCGCCAAAATCGGCGCTCGGCCAGACGATTTCTTCATTTGTAGGAGTGTCAGGATTGGGGTTGTCATCACTCTGGGGGTCCTGTTCTTGAATCCTAGCATTGATGCGACGACATAATGGCAGGAGAAACATCTCTTAAGTCGTATTCAATGCTGGTTTCTCTTTCTGGATGAATAGTGCTTCCAATGTTCGTAAGCGCCTGCTGTCCGGGGTGCTACCGATGATCTTGGTATTAGCGACGATGTCTGCTCGACTAATTTTGGTGTTATGTCGCTGTTGGATGTGACACGAAATCCTCTTCGAAAGCTTCATTGTAGTCATACCGATGTATTTGCCGGGGCATCCTCGGACTGGGCATTGATAAGAGTAGACTACATTCGTCTTCCTTAGAGGGACGTTATCAGGGGGCGCTGGATTATTCCTCATAATCAAACTGCGGGTCTTAGCAGTCTGATAGTAGAT
>NC_090735.1:82392458-82404958 GCF_036898095.1 Palaemon carinicauda | reverse complement strand
CTTATATTTTTATAGTGTTGGAAAGTGTTTCTAGATGATCTGGCTACCCATGCCTATCTTTATTTTTAGCCAGATATGGCGTATATATAGGTATGTGTTCGATTTTCCTGCGATTGCCACTTTTTCGTTTTTTCCCATTTCTTTCAAAATTACTACGTACTAAGGAACTATCACAGAGTAATGATTCATTTAGATGTTTATTTGTCGGAAAATTTTGTTTACTTTTTTTTGATTGAATATCATCAAATTTTTTTTTAGCTAAAATATTATATTGTTTTACAATTTTTTTCTTTTCGATTTTATTTCCCTTCAAAATTTTTTTTTGGGTCAGAATTCTAATTTTATAGTCGTAAAATAATCGACAATCATCCAGCAACCCACCATACAATTTTTATGCATATCCAATAATAATTAAATTAGTAAATAACACCTTGAAATTGACATACCCTTCCTACATTTCAGGTGGCAGATTAGGGAGTCTGAGTCAGTGTGGTTGGCAGCCATTTTGTGGACATATCCGAAGCGTAAGTTGCCCTATCTATATATATATATTCTTGTTCCCTATAGAATTTGTGATATTTTGGTATATTTTTACCTGCATAAATATCATATTATATATTTAATATATGTATTTTTTTTACGAAATTTCTAAGTACTCAAAAAATTACCTTTAGATATGGCCCCTGATATAAATGTAATTTACAAAATAATGAAGATTTTTTTACATATTTCTATTTTAGGATAAAATATGTTTACTCCCTAAAAAAATTAGCCATTTCCTATTTCATTTGGGTACCCAAAAAAATTAATGAAATTTGGAAAAAAATTTTGGCCAAAAAAGTTACCCTTTTTTTCTCATTTCAGATCTTCACCTCCATGGGTCCGACTTCATCCAAAATACATCAAGATGTGTCCTAAACATTCAAGAATCAATTCCTAAAAGGATTTGTGTATATATGTATAAATTTTTTTTTATGAATTTTTATGTAAGGTCTTTTCTTTCTACTTAATTTTTAAAAATATTTATAATAAATAGCTTTTCTGCGGATGAGTAGTATTTATCTTTACAGTAGTTTTAAGCATTCATTGAATTTTTTTTGGCAAAAAAAAAAAAAAAAGGAGGTTACTGCAAAAACAGATTTTTCAAGTATACCCTTAAAGGGGTGTCCGAGGAGCGTACATATCCAGGGTTAAGATGAATATATATATCACTAACACTCGTGATTTTAATCACAGTAAATATAAACCGCACTGGCATTTAATACCGAAATTTAACTTGGGAATAAATATCCACTGGAATTCATTTATGGTAATAGCTTCTGGCTAGGCAGAGATAATAGCCCCTGCCATTTCAGCAGAAACCAGGCCTGCGAGGACTCTACCAACTGAGCTATCAAGAGAGATATAAAGTTTATGACAAGTCTCCGTACATATTCCTGTCGAATTCAAGAATCTCTTATTAGTTTTAAAATAAATCCATTTCCACCGCGATTGCTGAATTATGAGTTTGCAACACGTGGTTATTTAATATGAATATATATCACTAACACTCGTGATTTTAATCAATGTAAATATAAAGCACACTTGCATTTAATACCGTATTCTACCTTGGAAATATATATCCACTGGAATTCTTTTATGATAATAGCTTCTGGCCGGGCGGAGATTCAAACCGCTGATTTCAGCAGAAACCATGCGTGCGAGGACTCTACTAACTAAGCTATCAAGAGAGATATAATTTTATAACAAGTCACCGTACATATTCCTGTCGAATTCAGGAATCTGTTATTAGAATTGAAATAAACCCAGCTCCACCATGATAACTGAATTCTGAGTTTGCAACACATGGTTATTTAAGATGGATATATATCACTAACACTTATGATTTTAATCAATGTAAATATCAACCACACTGGCATTTGATAACGATTTCTACTTTTGGAATATATATACAATTGAATTCATTTATGGTAATAGGATCTGGCTGGATGGATATTCGAACCCCTGACATTACAGCAGAAACCATGCCTGCGAGGACTCTACTAAATGAGCTATCAAGAAAGCCTAATAATAGATTCCTGAATTCGACAGGAATATCTACGGTGACTTATCATAAACATACATCTTACTTGAGAGCTCAGTTGGTAGAGTTCTTGTAGGCATGGTATCTGCTGAAATATTTCCCAGACCCTTGGTATTGAGGGAGTCTGTATTAAATATTGGTGATAACAGCACCGTGTTTTAATTAGAGGTTTGAAAAATTCAGTGTTGATGGGATTTTGTGTATTTCTGGTATATATTTTTCGGACAGGTAATTTTTTTTTTTTTTTTTAAAGTACAAGATAGTACATTTTAAGATCCAAGTGTTTTTGAATAACCCAAATATTCAGGAATTTTAATGGCCTGGGGTGGTCATGCAACGAGAGGTATGATTAAGGCCCAAATGAAGTGTCTAGCCTTAGAAGCGTCGATAAACCCGGAAAGTTATCAGAAGAATTGTAAATTGTTGGAAGACGCTGAGGAAGAAATTTCATCGAAGCTAAGAACAGTTGATCCACAAACTGAAGGCATGAAAGTAGAAAAGTACGTAGAGGTTGAGATTTGACAAATTGCAGCAGAGAAGAATTTGATCAAGTTGAAAATGAATGGCTGAAGAGAAATAAGAAGCATGACGTGCAAGTTAATGAGAGGCAGAATGAGAAGAAAAAGAAAGGGAAAAAGCTAGAGAGATTACAAGACATGCAAAGGAAATGGAAGCAAGACAAGAAGAAGAAGAGAGGGAAGTTGCAAGACATGCCAGGAAAATGGAAGAAAAAGAGAGAGGACAAGAAGATAAGGAGAAGAAAGAGGCAAGGGGAATAGCAAGATATGCAAGGGAGTTGCAGCTGTTGAATACTCGTGCACGGTCGCCAATGTAAACAGAGGCGACTCCTGCTCTACACGATCCCGTGTTCAATGTGACGAATGCCCAGAGGTTAATTCCAAGGTTCACAGAAGGAGCTCCGAATGAATTCTTTGATCCTTTTGAAACGGTCGCATCAACGATGGAATGGCCAGAAGATAAATGGTCAGTGTTATTGAAGAGTGCATTGAATGGAAAGAGCCACAGTGCTTACCTGTCCTTATCTCTGGACCAGAGGAAGGAGTATCAACAAGTGAAGAGGAGCGTGCTGCAGGTGTATCAGATGACCCCTGAATATTAAAACGAAAGGCACCGAAGTTTGAGGAAGGACAAGAAAATGATTTTTTCTGGAGTATGGTTATAACGTACGATGATATTTTAAGAGATGGACAGAGGCTGCTAATGTGAAGGAGATGGCTGATTTAGAAGTATTGGTGGTACATGAAGAGTATCTACGAAGAATTCATGAATATATTCGAACATACTTGAGAGGGAGAGAGGTGAAAAAACTTGATAAAGCCACTTCGCTGAGTGAAAATTATAATGTTATCAGTAGTGAACCCTCCTCGGGCATGAAGTTTCAACCGTCGTTCCAACCAAGTGTCAAGTATTCGTGGAACCATGGAAACAAGTTCAGTAATGACTATGTGAACAAGGTCAATAGTTACAGAGGAAATAGCCATTTTACTGTTCTTAAGCAGAATGTGATAGTACCACAGTAACAATTGTCGAATCCTCCTCCTTCAAGTATTGTGAAAGGCATGTAGAAGGTTAATATTTTCTGTTTTAAGTGTTAAAGGTAGCATAAGAGAGGCCTTATCAGTAAGGAATGTTGGTCAAACAACTGAAAGTAGTCACCCAAATGATTAAGGATAATTGAACTTGACAGAATACAAAGACAAAGAACCAATCGGGAAAGAACGAAGAGGAAAAAAACCAGCCAACGTTTACACGATAAACAGGACAAACACAGTGTGTATACCTTTAAACCATATATTTATGAAGGTATGTTAGCAGCAATAGATGGGAGTGAGCAAACCCCAGTTAAGATATTGCGCGACACAGGTTGTAACCATAGTGTGGTGATATGAGTAGTATACCCATTTGTGGAACAGTCTCTCAAAGGAGACTCAGATATTTTGAAGGGAATATGAAGTGAAGAGCTTACCCCTATTTGCTGTTTGAAACTGTTATGCGAGTTGGTGACAGATAATTTCAATTTTGCGGTAAAGGATTCATTAGCTGTCGAAGAAATAGACGACCTGCTGGGTAACCCTGCGTGCGTATTCTTAAACGGTTGTTCCGTCGTCAGTAACCTGGTACCTGTACAGTGACCTTGATTTTTGGATCAAATAACTTTCGTATTGTTAAAGGCATTGTGTGGTAATATCAGCAATCAGGTTTTATCATATGTCAAAATGTAGGGTTTGGTGTGTGATTCAAGACCAACCCATTGCCCACGGTCTCACCAGATCCATGCGCCAGCTGCAAGTCCTTAAAGTTGGCGTGCCGCAGCCAAATTTAGTCAACCAGCCGTTACCTAGGTCCTGTTATGCATGACGTCATAGCAGGAAATTGCCGAGTGAGATGCATGGTGGCCGGCGTGTTTACCTGTTTACCGGGGTTGTTTATGTATATCTATCTATCTATCTATCTATCCATCTATATATATATATATATATATATATATATATATATATATATATATATATATATATATATATATATATATATATATATATATATATATATATATATATATATATATATATATATATATATATATATATATATATATATATATATATATATAATGGATTTTGAGCGAAGCGAAAAATCTATTTTTGGGCGAGGTAGCCATGTCGTCCGGATGGAAGTTCCTAAAGGGTAGCTTCCTTGGGTACATTTGATTACAGTGATATTCCCAGAGAATTTTACCTTAAGGTATCCAGAATTCTAACTCCTGGAGCGAATATCCCTAATTAAATCTAACAGGGATATGGCATAATATCAGAGAACGTATTCTTGACACGTCACATAGCTATCTTCACCGTGAACAGTATTAACGCTTCGAGGGGTTACAGTGAAAAGAATCTGAAACGGGAATGAAAAGAGAGCCATTCCCAAGGAATCTCTCCTATTCCGTTTCCAGTGTGTATCTGACGAAAGTGGCAGCACCATCTTCATTCCTTGTAGCGATATACGAGGTGCTACAGATACTGTATTATAGGGAGGGGTCAATAAGCCCTTTTACAATAAAAGGAAGGGCGGGTCCATCAGGACGACATGGCTACCTCACCCAAAAATAGATTTTTCGCTTCGATCAAAATCCGTTTTTTGGGCTCAGGCCATGTCGTCCTGATGGAAGTTTACGGGAGCATTACTGTATCTGTGGATTCTCAACCGGTGCCGTACCCTCAAGAAAGTATTTTCCTGGTTCGTCTAGACCTAGAGACCTATGATGTTACCTTCATACATCATTTCATCTAAGCATGAACTATGTTAGTGCTTCCTGCCCCTTACAGGGAAGAGTCGTACTAGACTCTGGAAAAAGTGTCAAGGAGTACATAATAACTATGGATGACAAAATGACAAGCTTGTATAGTGGTCTCGCCCTATACATCATAAAGTAAAATTTGTATAAGAGTGACCAATGTCAGTATGAATTCCTGACATATCCCCAAGGTATCTACTTTTATTAAGCTATTGGATAACAGTTGTACCTGTATAGGAACAAATTTTGCATCTCTACCACCATACCCTTGGGGTACAACGTTAACCCTTCCTAAGGAAGGGTTAAAGCGAGTGAATATTTGCTTGAAGAAAGGAACAATCTTAAAAGACGTTCCATGTTAAAATTATCCATATTTTAATTTTAATGCTAAGTACATTTCTAATAAAATGAGGGTTCACTATGAACCAGTTTATTAAAAATTTAATAAACATACATATCAGATTAACATTTATAAAATTTATAAAATGTGGACGATATCCGTTAAAGCATAGAGAAAACAGTCAACAGAAAATATTGTCTCGTCTAACAGGAAACAGATTTGCCACTTCAATCGAATAATTAATAGTAATGATACAGTCTGTATTACTGTTTATTTACACTAGCATAAGAAACGCTTGGCACAAGTGTCCGTATTATGCTATAGTTCACCAAAGTCCATGGAACAGTTCGTAAGGACACGTTAGTGGCCTATCGCTCAGTGTGTAGTAACAGACTGTGACTACACACCCACCCTCTTAATTAATCATCCCAAATTAATTGCACTGTTCCTCGCAGATTTAAACAGAAGGTTTAAGAATTCTACCTGCTGTCACCACAGACCTCTTGAGTTGTTCCACTTGCTTTGCATAGTGCATAAAGAACACCTTGGAAGACTACCAGCCGGTGTACGAACGAAGATGTTCAAAGTCCATGTAATTAAAGAAATTTTATGGACGAGGCAACTTTCCTCGGATCATGACTTGCGGGTGTACTGTCTGGATCCGCTCTGCGAATAACATAGGTGAGTTTCGCCCTTAGTTGTTTCAGAAGTAAATTTGAACCCGAGGTTTCTCCTTTGAACAGCTGTCCTCCCTTAAAGTGTGGAGTTCTATGAAGATAGAGCTTTAGGCACTCCACTGGACATAGAGATGCATCTTCCTTCAGAGGGCAGATTCTCTAGGGACCCCACCTATTGGTGGGTAGCTTGTTCTTGGCAAGAAACGTTGGGTCTGGAAACAGATTCAGTTCTCCTTTCAAGAACTGAACGTGGCCTTCCTCTCTCAAGAGAGCCACTATTACATTAACTCTAGCCCCCAAAGCGAGTGCAAACAGAAGCATAACTTTTTGAGTTAAATCCTTCAAAGCTCACTCCTCATTATTCAAAATTAATGCAAATGAGGAACCTCATCTAGTGCCCAAGAAATGGGTCTTAGAGGCACTGAAGGTCTAAACTTAGCACCGACCTTCGGAATTTTATTAAAAATTGTCCTTAGAAAGGTCGACCTGAAAGGTATATAATATCGGTCTTGTCAAGGCAGACTTGCACGTTGATAATGTGTTGGCTGCTAAACCTTACTCATGAAGGTGAATAAAGAAAATAAACAGAAGTCAATCAAGAGTTCTTTTTGATTTCTTCGCCTTGACGAACGACACCCACTCGCTGAGTCAGGGTTGGATCCGGTAGCGGTACAAACTTCAGTCGTAGTTCCAATGCCAGAGGGAACTAAACGCTGATTGGCCACTTGTGGGCCACTATTGCCGCCTTCCTTTTGAAGGATCTCATATTGAGGACCTTCAAAGGAGGTTGTGCAGAGGGAACAGGTAAATCCTGGACCATCTGTTCCAGTCTAGGGACATAGTGTCCAGTGCTTCCGCTAGCGGATCCTCGTACGGGGACACATTCTACTTGTTGTCTTTCGTTGCAAAGAGCTCTATCTGCAGTTCCGGGACTTGACTCAAGATGAGGGAGGATGATCCTGCGTCTAGGGACCATTCTGACTCTATCGGTGCGAACCTGGATAGAGCGTCCGCTGTCACGTTGCGGACCGATTGAATGTGAACTGCTGACAGGTACCATTTCTTTTTTTCCACCAAACGGAGTATGGCCAACATCACTTGGTTGATTCGAGGTGATCCCGACCCTTGTCGATTCAAGCATCTCACTATCACCTCGCTATCTAGAACCAATATTACATGGTTCGAGTGGTGAGGAGAACTTTCATTAGTGTCAGAAGCACTGCCATGGCTTCTGGAAAGTTGATGTGAAATGACTTGAAAAGATTGGACCAAGCTTCTTGGACTCTCTTCTGGTGAGAGTGGCCTCCCCAGCCTTCCTTTGAAGCGTCTGTATGGATAGTAACTCACGGGGGAGGACATTGAAGAGGTATTGATATATTCATCTGCTTGGCTTTGGACCATGGCTTGAGAAGCGTTCGCAGTCGAGTCGGTAGTGGTCTCATCAGATCTCTTGGTGCGTTTGATGCGTATGATCTCCAGACTCCTGTTGCATCCTTTAGCTGTGCTCTTAGCACTGAATCTGTTATCGAAGCAAACTGTAGAGAGCCCAGCACTCTCTCCTGTTCGCGTCTTGATATCCGATTGGATTTCAATAGTCTCTTGACAGATCCTGCTATTTCTTTCCTCTTCTTCCCAGGAATGGAAAGTTGATGTGACTCCAAATTCCAATGGATTCCCAACAATTGAAATTTTTTGAGCTGGAGATAGTCGAGACTTTTTGATGTTGATCTTGAATCCCAGATGTTCCAGGAACTGGATCACTATCTTAGAGGCTTGCATGCATTCTGTCCTGGATGCTGCCCACACCAGCCAGTCGTCCAAGTAGGTCACTACTTGGATTCTCTTTAGGCGTAATTGATGGACAGCTGCGTACGCAAGCTCCATGAAAATGCTTGGGGCTATGTTTAGCCCGAATGGTATGGTTCTGAAGGCTTAAAGTCTTCTTTGTAACTTGAACTCTAGGTAGGAGGAGATGTGACGATTAATTGGAACGTGCCAATAAGCGTCAGACAAGTCTATAGAAACAGCATATGCCCTTTTGGGCAGTAGGGTCCTTTTGTGTTGAAGTGTGAGCATCCTGAACTTGTAGTTCACTATGAACTTGTTGAGTGGCGACAAGTCCGGAATGACTGAGTTTCTGAGTCCTTCTTTGGAACACAAAACAGCCTGCCTTGGAACTTAATGGACTTTACTTTTTGAATTACTCTTTTTACTAAGAGTTTTCGGACATATTCTTCCAGAATGGGGGTAGATTGTTGGAAGAACTGAGGAAATGGAGGTGGAGGACTGTTCCAGCACAAATCTAGTCCATTCTTTATTAGGCTGTGGGCCCAGGGATCGAAGGTCCAACGATCCCTAAATAGATGTAGTCTCCCTCCTACTGGAAGCATCTCGCTTCTGCTGTTGTTGACCTGAGGCCTTGCCTCCTTGACCGCGTCCTTCCCTGAATCCCCTTCCCATTGAAGGGCGCCTAGAAGAACCTCTGGCTGTTCCTCTAGCTTTTGATTGAAAGGAAGAAGTCTACCTTTCAAAGGCTGGGTTAAAAACTGGCGACTGTGTCACCACTTGTTGAGGTACCAACTGGTACGTGGTTGGAGGATGTGCCACTATCTAAGGCACCGCGGTCACAGGAAGTTGCTGTTGTTGCCGTTGGTAGGGCTTAGCCGGCCGAGAGGATAGCCTAGGCCTTTTTGTCTTCTTTGGTTGGGGAGCCTCATCCGGAGAAGACTTTCTCTTAATGTTTAAGCCCCACTTTTGGAGAAGGTTCCTATTCTCTGTGGCGGCTTTGTTTACTAGCTCTTTAACTACTTCGTTGGGAAAGAGGTCTTTACCCCATATGCAAGAAGAAATCAGTCTCCTCAGTTCGTGCTTCACCGCAGCCGAGGCGAACACAAATTCTCTACAGGCTCTCCTAGCTTTAATAAAGCTATAGAGATCCTTCGTAACTGTGGCCAGATGGGTTTTGGCCACTACCATGAACGTGTCCTGTTTCTTGGGGTCACTTACCATCGTTTTTTAAAAATCGTTTGCAACGACATCGATGCCGCAAGTCTTTCTTTCGTCTCTTGCTCTCTGCGCAAGAGAAACTCCGACAGCTTTGGAAGTTCCTCACCAAACTGACGTTCGGCAATATCAGCTTCCAACTTCCCGACTGAGAAGGTAAGGTGAACGTCCTTCCAGTCTATTTGGTCCAATGGTAAGGTCAGGGATAACGGCTTGCATTCCTCCAGGGAGGGGCATGGTTTCCTTGCCTCCACCGCCTTCAAGGCTGCCTTATATCCCTTTTCCATGAAGGGAAAGGCTCCGGTTGGAGAGGCCACAAAGGAGGGAAGCTTCTTACTCAAAGCTGGCCCCTTTGAGTTCGTGAAGCCCCCTCTCTTTCATCGAGCTCGCTAGTAATGCCTGTGCTTTACTACGGTCAAGGACTATGACCTCCTTCGGCTCCGTTTCCTCCTTTAAGGCTGGCTCCTTCCTAAGACGGACATAGCAGTCCGGGTAAGAGTCTTTGTTGGGCCAAAATTCCACATCTTCCAGGGGAATTGAACCCAACTTCTTCCCGGTTGTCATTGACATGTGTTCGGCATACCTCCAAGGGTTGGTATCCGAGTACTTAGGGGTGTCAAACGCCTCGGTAATCAGGTTAGAATATATGATACATACCTGAGGGTTCTAATACCGGAGATCACCTCTGGAGGCTGTGCATGCTGCGTGCCTCCTGCATAACTCATGTCCACAGAAGTTCTTACTGCGGACATTGCAGAACATACTCCCGCACTTCGGATGGTCCTCCTGTAAAGAGAAGAAAATCCATGAGTATCAAGCGAAGGCTTTTCACTTATTGTTAATACATGTAGCTTATATAGTAAATCTAAAAAGGAAAGAAGGAAAGACACATACTTGTATTTCCTGCCCAGCCAATTGCTGTAACCTCCCAAGATATTAAAACTAAGGTTAATTCTTATTCTGGAATACCTTATATATTTTCCTAAGCGGAAAGTTAAGGTGTAGCTCACACCTTGAAATAAAGTTTTGATATACTGGATAAAATGAATACAGAAAGAACTCACTTTCTATATATTGTACGGTCTCAACAAAAGGTGTACAAGATAACAATAAGTATGTTGGAAGAACTTTAGTGTTACAACAAACTCTGTACTGTAGCTTTATCAATGCAGTGACTACTACACCACAAATATAGTAACTACTGTACATTGCATGCTGTCGTGCCGGCCAGCATGCCCCAGCACGTACCTCTGTATAGTTCAAAGGTATGCTACCTTTAACTAATAGGTGGTAGTTCACTGGTTCGCAAATGTGTGCTGGCTGGCAATCACTGCCGGCCGGCAACTGAAAACACTAGCACCCGACTGCTGGCTGCTAAACGTAGTGGCCAGCAGATCTCGGGATGTGCTTCTACTTCCGGCAGGCAAAGGTAGTGATACTCATGACGGCCGGCAGTGACTACAAACCAGAGAACCTCCACCTACCCGGCTGCCAGACGTTTAAGCCGGCAGCCAGGCTAGGCGTACAATAAACTAGCAAGAGAAACAGTATAGATGTAAGGTTATAAGGGGGCATTGCCATACAACCTTCATCCAGAAAGAGTGAACATATGGAAGGGGAGAATGTAGCATTCAGGCTTCCTATAAATCCATAGCCTGCCGGGCTCTACCAGCAGACATGGAAGGGAGACCAAGGGAGGTCTGGGGTTCACTCTGCAGAAGAAAAAAAGGGTCTCTGCTGGCCGGCATGTTATTGCCGGCCGGCAGAGAGCTGAGCCGGTCCCCCATCTTAACCTACACTAGGTACAGAAGTAAGACCGCGGCTAAGAAATGTGATGGCTAGGCCATCACTAAGAAAGAGAGAGGGGAACGGGATAAGGGTCCTGTAAACTTCGTTCTAGTATGAGACACACCCAGCAGTTAGGAAAGCTCATCCTAAGCTAGAGTTTGTCTATAGGGAGGAAGGTTGGCAATACTTGCTATCCTCCTCCATACCAGAACCAAGTTAGGTGTAGTTATTTCGCCAGGAAACGGAGAACAACCACACAGGACAGTGTGCTAGACCACTAGAAGAAGGAATCATCTCGTACAGGATCCTTCAGATGTGGGCTAGGGAAGCAAAGCCTCCTGTGTCTGCACCTAACCTAGTAAAGGAAACTCATTCTCTATGCTAGGAAGACGCAGACCACAGACTAAAACTCTGATGTTCTGCCCCAACCTCAAAAACCAGATACTCTGGTTAGCGGGTCAGGACACACCTATCCTGGTATAGTTATACCTGAATAATATTCAGACAGAACCACTAGGACTAAGCCTAAGGCTTACTCAGAGGGAGAAAGGGATTGAACTTATTCTCCGGAGGAGAAAAGAACAACCGGGGATGTGTGCGGGTAGTAGGACAGAATGCCTAATGACATAATGCCTAAGGACAGAATGTCTACGAGCAAAATGCATAATTCCTTAACACGGACAAAATGCCTAACAGACATAATGCCTAATGGACAAAATGCCTAATATACAAAATGCCTAATGGACAAAATGCCTTCCAGGCAAAATTATTTTATTTAGCAATTTTAAATAAATTAATCGAGATTAGTAGAGATCTTCCCAGAGTCTGTGACTCTTGATTATGAACAAGCAGCAATAAAAATTTTAAAGAATTTTTTTCCAAATACTTCAATCAATGGCTGTGTCTTTCATTTCAGTCAATGTCTTTGGCACAATATACAAAATCTTGGTCTCCAGCGCTGGTACACAAATAATGACAATGCTTTCATAATCAAACAAATACAAGCCTTTGCTTTTGTTCTTCCAGAGGATGTGGTTGATCTTTTCACAGAATTTTTTACTTAAATCGACCATGAAACTGACGAAATTCTGAGCGAATTATTTGAATATTTTGACATTACATGGCTCGGAATAGTTCAGAGATGTCGACAAAGACGCCTAGCCTAACCTTCGATGCTCAAATGTGGAATGTGTACCATAGAATAGAATCAAATTTGCCAAGAACTATGAACTCTCTAGAAGGATGACACCATGCTTTTAACAAGAAAGTTTCAATTACTCACCCAACTCTCTCTAA
>NC_090735.1:82374958-82384958 GCF_036898095.1 Palaemon carinicauda | reverse complement strand
TAGAATATAAAACAAGTAAGAAGGACTAAATATGAGTACTTGAAATATTAAAAAAAAGAACAAATATTATCCCAACAGGCCATTTGAATTAAGGTATTTTCTCTATTGCTCTCTCAGAAATCAGTATGACTCAAATTATATGTTAATACCAAATATATTTATTCCATAAAAAGTAAACTTGAATAATTGAAAGTTGTAAAAAAGGTTAGAAAGGTTTGTGTTCTTACCTCAATTTTGAATGCAGTTCATGCAGGTGATAATACAGTGCTCTGGGCACGTATATTTCTTGCACTTCACACAAAATACCTTCGATTTCTTGTTTGAGGAACGGTGACACATATGGCATCTTTTCTTCTTATTCTTCCTAACTTTGGTTCCTATTCCAGAGTCACTATCTGATGCAATTTCAGGGTTCACATCAAAAAGTGAGCAAATGGTGTATCACAACCACCTGGGCAGGGTCTTTGCTGGGAACCTGGAAACAGCCCACCTTCTAGTCAGATGATCAACCACCTCCAACCCAAATTCATGCCTCGTCAATGCCTTTGTCCCTGCTGCTTAGACCTGGTGCAAGATATATGCGTTAGTGTATATCATGTTGACGATATTAAAAAAAAAAACACACAAAGGCCATCTTCTGGTGCTTCTGATGCAAGAACTGTTGACACATAACTGATCAAAGGTGTCTACACCTCCTTGTGTGGCATTGTAGAACATTTGTGAGTCAGTCTTCACTTTTCTATTATGGAAGGTTTGTGGTGGATGCTGCTTAGGAGCTGTACCCTCTTGGTCTTTCTTGCTTAGTGGGAAATAAGGGTCACGTTCTTCTCATAGTGGTACATAGCAATTGACTCTCCTGCTTTAATTTTCATCGTAGAGGGTGGCTTTGGGAGATAAGGCTTATACTTTATTGTCCCAACAAAGTCAAGACCTTTCTTCTCCAGAGATTCTGCAGCTTGAAGGGAGCTGAGCCAGTTGTCTGCCGTTACCACTCGATCATGTCGGAGATATGGGACAGTCAATTCCATTACGAAAAACTCCCCATGAGTTTTGTAGGTCGAGAGGTCCTAAGTCCCCTTCCCCAGGTAGGGAATGGCATTGCATAAGAAATGCGTGTCAGCATCACATATCATAACTATCTTCATCCCATATATGTAAAGCAAAAGACTATTAAGTAAAATTCTAAAATAATAGAACAAATATACACTAGAATCACAGGTAAATAGACCTATAAAGAATGACAGGTAAGTATGCCATGGAATGACAGGTAAGTAAATGTGATTGAAAACAAATTAGATAATAAATAATGAGAAATTAAAACAATAATATATAGACGGGAATGGAAGGTAAGTAAATTTAGAAAAAAAGAAAAACACTGACAAGTAGGGAATGGAATGACAGGTAAGTTATTGTTATTTGAAATAAATGAGATAATGAATAATAAATGAGAAATTAAAACAAGTATATATACACTAGAATGGCATGTAAGTAAATCTAGAAAAAACACAGGAAAGTAAATATGCAATGCAATGACAGGTAAACAGATCTAGGGAGAAATCCAAGATAATAATAATAATAAAAATAATGATAATGATTACAACACTACCACCACCAACAACAACAGAAATACTTACTTTTCAGGTTTTTTCGGGATGTACATCTTAAATGCAGGTTTTCCACGGAGTGACACCAATTGCTCAATAATGGTTAGATGAGGGGCGGGCACATAAGCATTCCTGCAGGCATCAACAAAACTATACCACACGGCCCTGATAGGCGCCAGCCTGTCCAATAGTATCCTTTGTGTTCGTTTCTGGGAATTGTGAAACCTGAGGACCCTCATCAGGAAGGCAAATCTTGTGTTACTCATTGTAATTCTGTATAGGGAACATCCTTCAAATGGGGCAAACATTTGGGCAACGGACAAATGAGTGTCAGTCTTCAGACGTGACATTACAAGGATGCCTATCGTAGCCTTTAGTTCAATGATGCTGGTATCCTCAGTAGTTGCTCTAAAAGCCACAATCTTATCATTTGTATAAACAGCCATTGCTGCCAACTCCTCATCCGGAATAAAGAGTTCAAAAAGCTCATGCCGATATCTAAATTTATTTGCTTGCTCTATCAACGACCCTGGTGGCACTGTGTGGGAACTTGCAACTTTGGCCAATCTAGGATTGGGATCCCAGTGCCAAACATTTCCAACCCTGGCTCTATAGGTATCTCTGTCATAAAACACAATTGGAGAGAAAGCACTGCCACGTAGTTCCACGTGCTCTTTTCCTTTTCTTTATTTCATTAGGAGTAAGAGATGGCACTGGATCAGGGGTGGTACTGGTTGATGACACAGGGGTGGAATTGGTTGATGGCACAGGGGTGGAACTGGTAGATGGCACAGGGGTGGCACTGGGGGATGGTACAGAGATGGAACTGATAGATGGCACAGGGGTGACACTGACTGATGGAGCAGGGGTGGCACTTGTTGATGATACAGGGATGGCACTGGTTCATGGCACAGGGGTGGCACTCAAGGATGTCCGAATGTTGAAGGACGTTCCAGAACCCTGCAACGTCATTTGCACCGTTGCCCCATCCTCCACATTACTCGAGGGAACTAACATCGTCCTAAATTTCCCTCTGCCATCTGTCACTGGCACATATACTAATACAGGCACTGATACTGAAGGCACTGATATTGAAAGCACTGATACTGAAGGCACTAACAGCACAAAGGGTTCATTTGGTAACAAAAGGGTATCACAAATACTATGAGACTTCAATGACAATGATATGGGGGCCCTCCCTGAGGGACTCCTGAAGGGGGTTAAGATCAGCTGCGGGTCATCGACGTCTTCCTCATCTTTGTCCCCTAGAATCTTCCTCTTACTCTTCTTGGAAGTCAATATCACCTTTCTCTCCAATCGAAGACCAGAGGCAAGGCCCAGGGGAGACAGTTTCCGAAGAGATGCTGGATGAGGTTTTCCCTCCTGGCAAGAGGGAAAAGTAGTTGCCATGTGACACAGCCACGTCGTCTTCCTCGAGTATGTCGCTGAACTTCATATAAATAGCCTTGTCCATAGAGATTTTGGCATCACTACCAAATTCCAAAAGAACCTCAGTTTCCTTCTTGGATGGGAATCTTTTCGGCATCTTCGAAAACTGAAAAGAGAAAAAAAAAACACCCTTGAGTTTTAACTTATTTACCGACACACGTAACCACACAGCCTCAAGGTAACCACACCACAGTATAGCAACACTATTCACCAATGTTAACACTAAATCTCATTAACTTTCATAAATAACTCTATGATATATATATATATATATATATGTATATATATATATATATATATATATATATATATATATATATATATATATATATATATATATATATATATATATATATATATATATATATATATATATATATATATATATATATATATATCAAAATGTAAAAGTATACGATTTAAAAGTTGGTACTTTCTTTGGTAATAAGGTACTCACCTGGTAACCAAGCAAACTTTGAATGGCTGTATGCCGGTGAATTTCTGGAGCTCAGCCTGATACATTCGTTCTTGATCGAAACACAACACAAACTGACGCCGTGCACCTCGACCTGGCGGGAAAAGCGGAATTAACCCATCAAAACTTGAAAAATATGGTTCTTCACGCATGCCCGGTCCCTGCATGGATTACACATTATGCATGGTGGGGTAATGAGGTTGGTGGAGCGCCGTTTTTGCCTTGCCACATTGTAATAGAGAAACCATTGAAATAGAGTCCTCTGACTGAACTCGAGAAGGACTAC
Source organism: Palaemon carinicauda (assembly GCF_036898095.1). NCBI lineage: Eukaryota > Metazoa > Arthropoda > Malacostraca > Decapoda > Palaemonidae > Palaemon > Palaemon carinicauda. The sequence goes on along the minus strand of NC_090735.1, from coordinate 82,381,144 downwards.
CCATATCTGTTTCCTAGTTGTGGGACACTAAGAATATGACATGGACAATGGCTGCTGAATAAGAAAAATAAATGGAAGGAGCAATGAACTTGGGAGGGTTTGTTTCTCAAAGAACAGGATTTCCTTCACTGTACGCAAGAAGAGAACTCCCAAGTAAGCCAAAGAAAAAATGAACAACAGACAAATGGATAAGGGGATAAAGAGGAAATGGACCTGAAAGAAAGAGAAAACTCAGCGATACAAGTAGGACAAGTGAGAAGAAAAAGGCTGATAGGATTGCAGCAGAAGGATGCAACGTTAACAGAGTTATTATACCGTGTGATGGATGAGATGAAGGCACAGTAGTCTCCAACCTCGTACTATCTTAAGAATGGGTTGCTTATGAGGAAGCATAGACCTTGGAATGCCGACTGGGGTGATACACCGTCAGATATTGATTCCCGCACTGTTGAGAAGACAGGTAGCGCACGAGACGGGAAATATCAAAATAAGGAAGACGATGGAGAAGATTATGAAACACTTTTTCTAGCCAGGCTAGCATAAGGACGTGAACCAGTTTTTCCATGAGTGTCACCTATGTCAGATGGCTGGAAAGCCAAACGAATACATTAAGAAAGCTTCCTTACACCCTATATAAGGGCGAGGAAAACCCTTCATTATTATTATTACTATTATTACTTGCTAAGCTACAACTCTTGTTGGAAAAGCAGGATGCTATAAGCTAAGGTAAGGGAAAATAGCGCAGTGAGGAAAGGAAACAAGGAAAAATTAAATATTTTAAGAACAGTAACAAAACTATATATTTCCTATGTAAACTATAAAATCTTCAACAATACAAGAAAAGAAATTAGACAGAATAGTGTGCCCGAGTGTACCCTCAAGCAAAAGAGCTCTAACCCTAGACAGTGGAGGACCATGGTACAGAGACTATGACACTACCTAAGACTAGAGAACAATGGTTTAATTTTGGAGTGTCCTTATCCTAGAAGAGCTGCTTACCATAGCTAAAGAGTCTCTTCTACCCTTACCAAGAGGAAAGTAGCCACTGAACAATTACAATACAGTAATTAGTCTCTTGATCGAAGAAGAAGTGTTTGGTAATATCAGTATTGTCAGGTGTAAGAGGAAAGACGAGTGTGTGTAAAGAATACGCCAGACTATTCGATGTATGTGTAGGCAAGTAAAAAATGAGCTGTTACCAGAGAGAGGAATCCAATACATTACTGTCTGGCCAGTCAAAGTATCCAATAACTCTCTAGTGGTAGTGTCTCAATTGGTGGCTGGTGCCCTGGCCAACCTACTGCCTACCTACAATAAGGTAATGATTGACATTGTGTGACCTTGGCAAAGGACGAAAAGGGTCACGAACACATGTTAACCTTCATGAGTCCAGTGACGAGATACCCAGAAGACATACCCAGAAGACATACCCGTTAAGAACATCAGTGCCAAGATAATTGTCAAGATGTCACAAGACTTTTTTGTTTTTGTTTGGTATTCCGGAAATCATTCATAGTGACCGAAGAAAGAATTTCACGTTAAAACTATTTAAGGATGAAATGAAACTGTTGGATATGAAACAACAACTATCAACTGCTTATCATCCAGAGACCCAAAGTGCATTAGAGAGGTTTCCTCAAAATTTGACAAATAATGTTAACGAAGTTTTGCAAAGAAACATGGAATGGATGGGATATCGGACTACCTTTGATGTTATGTGAGGTACTTAATGCTTATCAAGAAAGCATGGGATGTAGCCCGAATGACATGGTATTTGAACGAGAAGTACGAGGACCGATTACAATGTTAGAAGTAAAATGGAAGGACCCAGAGGAAACGGATGGAGAATATGTCACGAATTCGAGGAAAAGGATCGGCGAGATAAGGAAATTTTCCCTAGAAAACCTTAAAACTAGTCAAGAAAAGTGAAGAAAAGGTTCGATATGAGAATTAACGACAGTTTTCGTTAAGACAACAGGTATTGATTTTTTTTTTTTTTGTCAATAAGGAGATTCCCACTCACCAACAAGTTCCAGGTACCATTCAAGATTTTCGAGATGATCAGTGACCTGACCTACGTTATCGAAACACCAGGAAGGAGGAAAAGTCAAAGGAAAGTACACGTTAACTTACTGAAGCCCTACTTGAGCTTCACAGGTGTGTATGGCAAAAACCATACCATCCACGGAAGACGATGACGGATATGTGATAGTGGTGGTAAGCAAAATGAGTAATTCGTCTTTCATTCAGAACTTGGAAGAGAAATTAACTCATTGAACCAGAAGCAACAGGAGGAATTAAGACGATTAATTTGAATTTTCCCTGAAATTGTCTCGGACGTCCCTAAATGAACCACCCTGACGAAGCATGAGACACCTCAAAACAGAAGAAAGACCATTTAAACAACTTGCCTATCGACTGTCTGTGTATCACTGAGAAGTCATGAAAAAAGAAGGGGACATGAAAAAACCTGACCGATCTTTCGGAATGTGTACGGACTACCGGTAGTTAAATTCGTTCATTGTGGCTGATAATTATCCATTGCCGCTCATTGACCAACTACTCGACAATATCATAAAAGCGAGGTTTGTCTGAAAGATTGACTTGTTAATGGGCTATTATCAAATTCCTTTGGACGACATCGCAAAATTGTTATCACCTTTTATAAGCCCGTTAGGGGTATATCAATACACCGTCATGCCTATAAATCGAGAACCCTTCCACAATCAAATAAACACACTTAAAACTAATTATAAACTTAAACACTAAACATACAAAAACCGTAACATCATTCAAATTAACCCCCCCCCCCAAAAAAAAAAAAACCTAACAAATCTTAAAAATTACGCGCACACCAACACAAAATATGTGTTTATAAATATTGCAACACCAACACTCGTCCACAGAAAGCCGAACTGTCTTTCTCGGCACACCACCATCGCTTTGTGGTCAACAATCCACTGTGTGGCAATTTGCCATAACTAACTCCCTGGTTTTAGTCGTCGTGGTTATCGTTATCATCATCAACATCATCATCATCATCATCAGCAATCGAAAGTTCATACAGTCTGGGTCATCAACAATTATATAATTCTGAGTGGTCGTTTCAAGTTCCTTATCACAACCCAAGTCGTCAACAATCAATTTCACCTAAAAATTCTCTCCAAAGGAGGAATTACGGCCTGTAAATGAAAAAAGGAAAAACACTTACGAACACTCCTAACTAAACTATCGCACTATAATCAAAGCTAAATAATAAATTTTTCCTATCATTAACAATCACGACAGGCAAATATAAACAAAACTGTACTTACTCAAAAAATAATAAAACACTTCCTCACTAGTAAAAGAATATAAATTTTAATCCAACATTCACAAACACAACTGCCTCTTGCTGCAGTCAAATATAAAAAAGCATTTGCCCAAGACATGCACCATTGTCCTAACCTGACTAAAAACATAAACAAACAATCTCAGTTATACCCACAGCCTTTAACCCAACAAACAATCGTTACACTAACTACCTTTTGCTCCCTGAAACACTCTCTCTCTCTCTCTCTCTCTCTCTCTCTCTCTCTCTCTCTCTCTCTCTCTCTCTCTCTCTCTCTCTCTCTCTCTCTCTTTATTTGGCAAACAACAGAAATAAACAGAAATAACACAAAAAATCAATCCTCCTCTATCTATCTATCTATATATATATATATATATATATATATATATATATATATATATATATATATATATATATCCTATAATATATATATATATATATATATATATATATATATATATATATATATATATATATATATATATATATAAATAGATATAGATAGGGATATAGATGTTATGTATATATATACATATATATATATATATATATATATATATATATATATATATATATATATATATATATATATATATATATATATATATATATATATATATATATATATATATATTATATATATATATATATATATATATATATATATATATATATATATATATATATATATATATATGTATATACATATAAATATATATACATACATATACCAAAGGCACTTCCCTCAATTTTGGGGGGTAGCCGACAACAACAAGAAACAAAACAAAAAAGGGGACCTCTACTCTCTACGTTCCTCCAGCCTAACCAGGGACTCAGCCGAGTTCAGCTGGTACTGCTAGGGTGCCACAGCCCAACCTCCCACATTTCCACCACATATGAAGCTTCATACTGCTGAGTCCCCTACTGCTGCTACCTCCGCGGTCATCTAAGGCACCGGAGGAAGCAGCAGGGCCTACCGGAACTGCGTCACAATCGCTCGCCATTCATTCCTATTTCTAGCACGCTCTCTTGCCTCTCTCACATCTATCCTCCTATCACCCAGAGCTTTCTTTACACCATCCATCCACCCAAACCTTGGCCTTCCTCTTGTACTTCTCCCATCAACTCTTGCATTCATCACCTTCTTTAGCAGACAGCCATTTTCCATTCTCTCAACATGGCCAAACCACTTCAACACATTCATATCCACTCTAGCCGCTAACTCATTTCTTACACCCGTTCTCACCCTCACCACTTCGTTCCTAACCCTATCTACTCGAGATACACCAGCCATACTCCTCAGACACTTCATCTCAAACACATTCAATTTCTGTCTCTCCATCACTTTCATTCCCCACAACTCCGATCCATACATCACAGTTGGTACAATCACTTTCTCATATAGAACTCTCTTTACATTCATGCCCAACCCTCTATTTTTTACTACTCCCTTAACTGCCCCCAACACTTTGCAACCTTCATTCACTCTCTGACGTACATCTGCTTCTACTCCACCATTTGCTGCAACAACAGACCCCAAGTACTTAAACTGATCCACCTCCTCAAGTAACTCTCCATTCAACATGACATTCAACCTCGCACCACCTTCCCTTCTCGTACATCTCATAACCTTACTCTTACCCACATTAACTCTCAACTTCCTTCTCTCACACACCCTTCCAAATTCTGTCACTAGTCGGTCAAGCTTCTCTTCTGTGTCTGCTACCAGTACAGTATCATCCGCAAACAACAACTGATTTACCTCCCATTCATGATCATTCTCGCCTACCAGTTTTAATCCTCGTCCAAGCACTCGAGCATTCACCTCTCTCACCACTCCATCAACATACAAGTTAAACAACCATGGCGACATCACACATCCCTGTCTCAGCCCCACTCTCACCGGAAACCAATCGCTCACTTCATTTCCTATTCTAACACATGCTTTACTACCTTTGTAGAAACTTTTTACTGCTTGCAACAACCTTCCACCAACTCCATATAACCTCATCACATTCCACATTGCTTCCCTATCAACTCTATCATATGCTTTCTCCAGATCCATAAACGCAACATACACCTCCTTACCTTTTGCTAAATATTTCTCGCATATCTGCCTAACTGTAAAAATCTGATTCATACAACCCCTACCTCTTCTAAAACCATCCTGTACTTCCAAGATTGCATTCTCTGTTTTATCCTTAATCCTATTAATCAGTACTCTACCATACACTTTTCCAACTACACTCAACAAACTAATACCTCTTGAATTACAACACTCATGCACATCTCCCTTACCCTTATATAGTGGTACAATACATGCACAGACCCAATCTACTGGTACCATTGACAACACAAAACACACATTAAACAATCTCACCAACCATTCAAGTACAGTCACACCCCCTTCCTTCAACATCTCAGCTTTCACACCATCCATTCCATATGCTTTTCCTACTCTCGTTTCATCTAGTGCTCTCCTCACTTCCTCTATTGTAATCTCTCTCTCTCATTCTCATCTCCCATCACTGGCACCTCAACACCTGGAACAGCAATTATATCTGCCTCCCTATCATCCTCAACATTCAGCAAACTTTCAAAATATTCCGCCCACCTTTTCCTTGCCTCCTCTCCTTTTAACAACCTTCCATTTCCATCTTTCACTGTCTCTTCAATTCTTGCGCCGGCCTTCCTTACTCTCTTCACTTCTTTCCAAAACTTCTTCTTATTCTCTTCATATGACTGACCCAGCCCCTGACCCTACCTCAGGTCAGCTGCCCTCTTTGCCTCACGTACCTTGCGCTTTACTTCCACCTTTTGCTCTCTATATTTTTCATACTTCTCTATACTATTAC
>NC_090735.1:82367458-82369958 GCF_036898095.1 Palaemon carinicauda | reverse complement strand
TCATTTGGGTACCCAAAAAAATTCATGAAATTTGGACAATTTTTTTTGGCCAAAAAAAGTTACCCTTTTTTTCTCATTTCAGATCTTCACCTCCATGGGTCTGACTTCATCCAAAATACATCAAGATGTGTCCTAAACATTCAAGAATCAATTCCTAAAAGGATTTGTGTATATATGTATAAACTTTTTTTTTATGAATTTTTATATCAGGTCTTTTTTTTCTACTTAATTTTTTAAAATATTTATAATAAATAGTTTTTCTGCAGATGAGTAGTATTTATCTTTACAGTTGTTTTAAGCATTCATTGAAGTTTTTTTTGGCAAAAGAAAAAAGGAGGTTACTGCAAAAACTGATTTTTCAAGAATTTTTTTTGGCGTCGGGGTCGTTCGCGTCCGAGTATACCCTTAAAAGGGTGTCCGAGGACCGTACCTATCCAGGGATATATATATATATACATACATACATACATATACATATATATATATATATATATATATATATATATATATATATATATATATATATATATATATATATATATATATATATATATATATATATATATATATATATATATATATATATATATATATATATATATATATTTATTTATAAAGGTATATATGTATATATATATATATATATATATATATATATATATATATATATATATATATATATATATATATATATATATATATATATATATATATATATATATATATATATATATATATATATATGGATATATATATATGTATATATATAAATATATATATATATATATATATATATATATATATATATATATATATATATATATATATATATATATATATATATATATATATATATATATATATATATATATGCCTCTGATATGTCCTTTCATTTTATCTGTTTGTTGTCTTCAAGAGCCACTGCACGCTCGCAAACTTCCTTGATTCGTCGATCGATCGTCTTCTCTTCCTTCCTCTACTTTTTTTTTTACAATCTCAAGGGACCCATTTTGTTATTTCTAATGTCCATATATCATCTGTCATTCTCATTATATGTCCTCCTCATGTCCATTCATTTTTCTTACAAGCTATTATAATATCCTGTACTTTAGTTTCTTCTCGTAATCATATTGCTCTATTTCATTTTATTAGTGTTATTCCCATCATTATTCTTCCCATAGGTCTTTGAATCTTAACTATCTTGTGGGCTAATTCTTTAGTAAGGCTCTACGTTTTTTATGCATATGTTAACACCAGTAGGACTGTCTCACTGGATGCTTTTCCTTTAAGAAAAGTGGCATTTCACTTTACTTAATCTTATATTGTTTACCAAATGTTCTTCATCCTATGCTGATCCTTCTTTTAATTTTGGCGTCGTGTCCTGGAAAAACACTTATCTGTCATAAGTACGTATATTCATTAATAATCTCTAGAAGCTTGTCTATATATCTTAATTGTTGTCTTTGCCTTTTCATTGAACATCATCTTATTCTACTCATATTCCTTTTTAGTCCTACATTTATGTTCTCTCTTCAAATCTTCTATCATCTTTTTTTAATTCCTACCATGATTCACTAAACACAACTACGTCATCTGCAAATATTAAGTTGTTAAGGTATTCTCCATTGTTATTGTTTCCTACATTTTCACATTTCAGATTCTTAAAATCTTTTGGAGAGGCAGTGAACTATTTAGGAAAAATGGGGTCCCCCTCTCAATTTCCTTCCTCAATCGGAATTTCCGAATTATCTTTGTTCTTGTTAGTGTTGCTGTGCTTCCTGTACAGATATCATCAAGTGTTTTAATTAACTATGTTTAATATGATATACTTATGTAGGTGATTTTATTGTTTTAGAATTTATTCAATTAATCGACAAAATTTTTTTACAACAAAGGTTGTGTTAGCAAACGTGATTATGGTGACTTCGTCAGATGAAGTTAGTGCTATCACAAAAGATTCAATGAATTAGTTAATTCAGACCATTTTCATGTCTTCCTTTATAATGTTATCAGTATGCTTAATACCCTTGACCCAATTTTCCTTGCAAATCTGAAACCAAAACGTTTTTGATATGTTGGTTGCATCTGTGACACGTTTGATTGTTTGGTCAATTCCAAATTTAACAATTTCATTATCATTTTCCCATTTAAAAAAAAAGCTGATAGACATTGTATGCCCTTTTTCTTTCTTCTGGGCGAAAAATACGACGCTGTGAACATACCATGGTTTTTACGGAAGCCTATTGTGCAAGACGGTGAATGAGGAAGCTAATCATCATGCAGTTAATAGGATTTGGCCAAAGGTCTCAGTGAACTGACCCAGTGAAGATGTAGCAACGTGTATGCCATATCCCCTAGTTTGTCATTTTGCTTCCCTTGTCTTTAGTGAAGCGGAAGCATCGGGATTAAGGAGAATCGGCACCGCCGCAAATGAGTTTTGGTGATTGACACCTCAAGCTGCGCGTTGGCTGTCCTTGTTCAAAAGATGTGTGTGGATATA
>NC_090735.1:82352458-82362458 GCF_036898095.1 Palaemon carinicauda | reverse complement strand
GAACACCAACAGTGGTCGGGCAGTGAAAGCGGGTATTCGGGCAAAAGAGCTCTTAGGCTCACGTCTGCGTGGTCGAAGAAATCTTCGGCCAGGGTATGAGGTTGTCTTTACAGGCATTGATAACCCCTGCTATAATAGATGATAACTCTAGCTTCTTCCACTAACAAAACAACAAATCTATTAATACCCCAAAGGTTTTGCTTTTATTAAAAATTACACTATTCTATGTTTTAGATAATGCTAAACCTTTTTCATGGAAACCCATCAGTTTAACACTAATCTAGCACATTTATGGTAACCCTGCGGCTTAGCTTAGATAATAAGTCCTTGTGAAGGATGAAACTTTAGAAGTCCTAAAAATCAGTTACATATGAGTAAACCAATCTTAAGAAAGTGATAAACAGAGGTCTAGGTCAGTGAGGGACCGATATATCTTAAGTAGTTTCTCTCCTCAGAACAATATACAACACGGCCAATGTTTCCATTAATAGACGAATACTTGGGTATACCACTTTCACAGAAACACCTAGACTTATCTAAACCCTGCCCGAAAAGATACAATAAACATGCTTAATCAAGTATTCGCAAACGATATGCTCACATAAATACTAGGATGCTTAATATATGTCAAGCTTTAAGAGAAATATATATACTGTATATCATTTATATATATATATATATATATATATATATATATATATATATATATATATATATATACATATATATATATATATATATATATATATATATATATATATATATATACAGGTATATATATATATATATATATATATATATATATATATACAGGTATATATATATATATATATATATATATATATATATATATATATATATATATGTGTGTGTGTGTGTATATATATATATATATATATATATATATATATATATATATATATATATATATATATATATATATATATATATACACACACATATATATATATATATATATATATATATATATATACTGTATATATATATATATATATATATATATATATATATATATATATATATATATATATATATATATATATATATATATATATATATGTATATATAATAATTTTTGGGTCGCTATTCCCCAATTTAGTGAAATCATAGGCGAACTGCTTTAATGAGGGTGCCAATAAAATAGTGCAGAGTTCATTTTTTATCAGTTTTACGGGGTTGACTACGTTTTCACAAAGTAAAACGAAATAGAGCATCAAGGAACTAAGGCATTGTTTTAAAAGTATGTTATTTAATCTACTACAAATTCCGTAGAAGTCACAAGTACCTTGTTAGAAATTCATTTTATGAGCTTCCTACTCTATATACTGTAGTATTAAGATAATATCGTCATTTTATAATTTAATTCTTTCACCTCTTTGATGAAGGCGATTGCCGCTGGTTTGAAGCTCGATAGAAGTTAGCAGAATAATAACGAAAAAATACATAAAATAATCTAGTGTATTTTACTGTACATTTATTTAATATCACTACTGATGGATATAATACAGCTTTATAACCTCTAGAAGTATTATGTCAACCCATAACCCTCAAAACACAGGGATGAATACTAATTACCTCGAGTAGCATACTTACTGTAACTACCAAGTAATAATTAATATGGATGTTTGGATAGTTCTAACGTCATGAGATTGGTAGAGTGATTAGATCTTGATAATAAAATCATGGAGTAACCGATGATAAGACTACAAAATGTAAGCTCCATACACACCTTCATATAATGTAAAACAGTGTGAACTGAAACTGAATCTTGCTACCAACACTGGTATTACTATTGTAAACTTTGCTAGGATGTGCTGAAAATTTTTAGTATATACGTTGGTACAATGGGCAATGAATATGCATAATTTCCAAATTAGGAAAATATCTCGTATCGAACACATTTTATAAACAAAATAAACCTTATACCGGGAGACTTTTTATTAAGGCATCCAAGACAAAGTAAGCCATTCATTCGAGAATACGTTTGAATTCATCTACCAAATCTTTTTTTTTTTTTTTTTTCCAACGCATATCTGGAGAGATGCTTCCATTTCTACTGCAGCCTACTAGTTATGTCTCTCTCCTCAGATTGCGAATTTCACGCAAATTTTCAAAGTGGAGATGATTCCCGAAAGATATTACCACGAGAAATGAAAATATAAATGGCCACCACACACAGACTATTAAGTTGATGTAAAGTTTCCTAGAACTATGTAATCAAATATATACACTCTCAAGCACACGCACACGCATAAGTACACACACACACACACACCAAAATATATATATATATATATATATATATATATATATATATATATATATATATATATATATATATATATATATATATATGTGTGTGTGTGTGTGTGTGTGTGTGTGTGTGTGTGTGTGTGCGTATGCATGTATGTATGTATATATAAAGATACATAACAGTATCCAATTAAGAGCATACAACATGTCGAAGACTAATCCTCCGAAATGTATATCAGTAGCCTGTTGGCTTGGTGGTGACACACCAACAGCCTTCAACCGTCAAAGGGAAGGTGAGTAGTATAACATTAAACCGAGACTCTTCCAGAAAATGAATCTCCAAATATACTAATATACTAATATATATATATATATATATATATATATATATATATATATATATATATATATATATATATATATATATATATATATATATATATATATATATATATATAAAGTAGGCAGGCAGTTAATTCTAATAGCCAGGCCTTCTCCATCATAGGGCTCAATACTACACAGTATTCTAGAAGTTTTATTCCAGCTGTTACCAAGTTGTGGAATGATCTTCCTAATCGGGTAGTTGAATCAGTAGAACTTCAAAAGTTGAAAGTTGTAGCAAATGTTTTCATGTTGACCAGGATGACATGAGTCTTTTTATAGTTTATATATGACATATCTGTTTTTGACGTTGTTAACAGTTCATATAGGACATATCTGTTTTGACGTAGTTATTATTTTTAGAATGATTTATTGTTATTTTATTCTCATCATTTATTTATTTAATTATTTCCCTTCCTCACTGAGCTCTTTTTCCCTATTGGAGCCCTTGGGCTTATAGCATCTTGCTTTTCCAACTAGGATTGTAGCTTGGCTAGTAATAATATATATATATATATATATATATATATATATATATATATATATATATATATATATATATATATATATATATATATATATATATGCGTAAAACCACAGGGAAATGTCATTCTCAGATGCAAATAAAATACAGGGAAAATTGAAATATGAAATATAAGATTGAATGTTGACTAGTATCATGAAACTAGCCAGGACTTAATCTTATATCTTATTTTCATTTTCCCTGTGGTTTTCTGTATATATATATATATATATATATATATATATATATATATATATATATATATATATATATATATATATATATATATATATCAAATAATCACGAAGAAACTAGTGCAAGTGTGAAATAATCAATACTTTTTCCTTGCCCAGCTCCGAGGAACTAATGGCAATCGCACAAGTTTCTTGGACTGATTGGATAACAAGATTATTAAAACAAGTCCTAAAACAACTACAAATCGATTGCATATTTATCAATACATATATTCAATATAGGAGAACCACAAATTTATTGAGATATATAAGAAATTTTAAGGGCACATAAGTAATTTATTCGCAAGGAATATTGAATGTCATAATGTTGTAATAAATTTCAATTAGTTCTCAATGAATTCGCAACCTTCCTGTATTACATATCACCAGCTAATGGAACTATATTTGTGAAATGTAATGTAAATATATGTACAAATAGGACATTGAAATGAGCGAATTCATATGGTTAATGTTGCTGTTGTAATTAAATTCATTCAAATGCTTCTATGATTTCCTGGTTAAGAATCCATGACATTTAGGAGAGCTAATTGGCTTTGATATACTGTATGTATATACTTTTTTTTATATAGATGTTAATTGTCTTATACTACACGCGCTTTATACTATGTTGCAGCTAATTAAATTGAAAAATAAGAAGCACAAGTTTAGTGTTCTTTGGTAGAAAAAAAAATTCGGAAAGATATGTAGGAAAAAAGTTTGAACTATTTTTGAAAATTAGAAAATAATAAAAAAAAATTGTCTACTTTTGAAATTGGAAGAGCTATATATCATAAAATATTCAACAAATTATAGGCTAATTGGTCGTTATTGAAGTGATATTCCTGGTACTTACAACCTTAATAGAATATTAAGTACTCGAATGTAAAGATTGGGATCTGTAATTTGATATTAGGATGCATTTTTACCTATAAATTTTCTTGTTTAATTAGCTTTACAAAGACTTGCTTCAGTTCCATCCCATCTTAGCATTGCCTATTATTGGTAGTTTACAATAATTGCTTTCATTAGAAAGGAAAACTTAAAAATAATAGTAGGTTTCAGAGAAGGAAGATTTAGTTCATAGAAGAAGAAGGCAAAGCTTTTATTTCCTGGCTTAGTAATATAATAGATAATATCACAAGATTTATTACCGATAGCGATACATTAGTGAGATTCATGGTTCAATTAGCTGTTTAGATCAAAGTGTTAAAGCAATTCTTGATATAGGATACGTGAAATAAAACATTAAAATGACATGATCTAATATTCGTCTAGTAAATACATATATATACAATTTTGTAATCAAACATGATACACTTTGTTCATATCACACAACATTTCCTAGGTTTGATTATTTATTAGAAATAATTATGTTACAATTACAGTAAAATCCAATAGGATTCAGTTATTTCTAACTAAAATGTTCGTTTGCTATGTAATAAAATATACTGAGATTTATCTAAGTATTTAATTGTATATAACACGTATGTTTGCACACACACACACACACACACACACACACACACACATATATATATATATATATATATATATATATATATATATATATATATATATATATATATGTATATACATATATATATATATATATGTATATATATATTATATATATATATATATATATATATATATATATATATATATATATATATATATATATATATATATATATATATGTATATATATACATATATATATATATATATATATATATATATATATATATATATATATATATATATATATATATATATATATATATATGTATGTATATATATATATATATATATATATATATATATATATATATATATATATATATATATATATATATATATATATATATATATATATATACACACACTCATATTTCTATACATGTATATATGTGTGTGTCATCTATTGGCAATCATTTACCTTAACTTTAATTCGATTTTCAGTAATATATTCGTCCAAAACTATCAAAAAGTACTTTTTTAAACTTACGGTTTTAATGAACACTAGTCGTAGGTCAAATAGCATTGCCATACCATACTATTCCAATAGTTTTGCTATTTCAATATATTAGGCATTCCTTTCATGCATAATCTATTTCAGCTATTCATTGCTTTTCTCCATAAAATTAGGTATAGAGTAAAAAACGCAAATTTATTATCTTATGTTGTGTTTTAGATATAAAAATCACTTATCTCTTCATTTCGTCTTTGGATATGTGTCTTTCTCCCTGAATTACTAGACCAAGATCTATTTTCGCCTCTCTCTTTGTTCCTAGATTATCCAATTATTAGATCAAAGACTCCAATGTATATTGATATTGTTTTTATATCTCGTTAATTTCTCCCAAATCTTCAGTTCAACTCTTTGAATCTATTACCTTTATTCTATTTAATATTTTTTTTTTTTTTACTTTCTATATCCGTATGTCTGTTCTTGATTTGTATTACGTTTATTAGTCTCTATTGATTATTTTTCTTTTGATATTCTTTTTAGGTTTACCTTTTCTCACAAGTTCTTGTTTGTCACATTTTAGCATTTCTTCTCATGTATCTTAATTTCTGTATTTTTCTCTGTCCTGTTTCATCGGAAGACAGATCTTTCTCGTCCACCATAATCATTTAGTTACTGTTCGTGTTAATTTTGTGAATCTGCGTCTGGTGCTATTTCCTGTGTCCATTCATTTGCGTTAATATATAATGCTTTTCTCCCTCTTGATGAAATCATGCATTCTTCTTGTTCCACATTTCATCTAATGCATTGAGAATCTTCGTTGTGAATAACCATTTAATGTCTAATAACAGATAGAAAACATTATAAAAACTTTAATACTATGATAATACATGTGTTCAGCAAGAATTATACCTAAATCAGTTCATTTGGAAGCACACTCCCAATAAAAAAATAACACTCTCCTAGCACTATACTTTATCCCCGTTGGTAATAAAAAAAAGAAGAAAGAAAACCAATGAACTATCATCAACTTAGGATTAAAAGATAATTTCATCCTTTCTAAGTCACAAGCTCAATTAAACACCAAGTGACCTAAATATAATTACCATAACTCTCCTACTCATGGACTCGTTCAATAAAGATCTCGGCTATGAATGAAAGCACCTGAACCTGGCCAAAGGCCTTGCATGATTTGAAGGGGAGCGACAACTAGGCGAGTGTGGGCTTTGGCTGTCGCTGATCACAATGCACCAGACGAGATTGAAATCCCAAATACGCACCCGCCATTGCTGCTTGTGTATCGTGGCTGTACATATATTTCATATCATTGTAAAAATAAATTTCCGTCACTATCCTTTATATTATTTCATATTTCCCTACGAACGCTTTTCGGTGTTTTAAAATTCTATGGTAGGATGGTTAAAGAGAGAAGAATAATTTCTTTATAAACCAGACATATTAATGAATACCCGAAAATATAAAAGCATTTCATGAATATACACATATTTATTTGTATTCATATCATATGATTATGTGTTTTTGTGTGAAAAAATAATAGCTAATATTGAACAGATGAACCTATTTAAAAATAAACAAAGGAAGTTTACAGATCTCAACCAATATACTTTTTCATATTTTATTATGAACGCTCGGATGCATTTATCACGGTTACTACAGAACTCTTAAGTATATATCTTTACCTAAAATAGCAGTAGGAAGCAGCTATTTATCATTATTATCTTTTTTTTTTTTCTTTAGAAGAACCTTCAGAGGTATTACCAGTAAGGAAGATATATACAAATCGTACACCAAACTAGACTCGACACCCATATTTCATTCATTGCTCCTCGGGTCACAGTGATTAGATAAATATTTACTTTAAAATTTGATTGAACAATCTTTCCCTTTGCGAATGGGAGCTGTAACCTTCTTCGGAAGAAATTATCAAGAAGTCTAAGTTAAACTTAGCAACAATAATGAAAAAATAAGTAAATAAATAAATAAATAATTTAGCTCAAGCTTCCACAACTTGAACTATTCTTGCTCCTTCGAGACTAAGTCTCTTTTCCCAACATTATCCTTACATTAGGAGATTCATAGTGTGGTTTTTACCTTCTTATGTCTTTGCAATCATCAATCACAGTAATCTGTGGTTGGCCTAGCCTTTTACCTAATAGTCTAACTGCAAAACAGGGGTTTCCAAAGTTATTGGCAATAGCCCTAGCCTTTTGCTAAAATGCAAGACTGGAAGGGCGCAGCTGCCAACTTTCCTTAATGCATGGAGTGGTGGAAATAATCTATTCCTTTTAGGTATAAACTTATTTTTCCTTTCGTGTAAAACACTTCAAGAAAAAGAGTATTTGAATTCCAACTAGATATACCGCCGAAGAAAAATTCTTAAATAATATTCACTGCACTATGTAAAAACTTACAAATCTTGATACTTGTGGTGAATCTACTTAATTTGCATAAAGAGTGTTACGGAGTTTTCAATTTCAATTGTCCGTATATGCATATAATACTTTCGAGTGGTGAAAGAAATTCCCTCCATGTGCTTCCAAGTAATAAATATGAGCAGCAATTGTGAATAACTGGTGCTAAATGGCACGTTTTTAATGATCCAATTAAGGTAACGTAATGCTTAGAATGGTATTCCAGAGTCCTAAATAATTTGATAGTAACATTAAAATATAATTATACTCTCTTACAAAAAGAATCCCGCAATGGTAATACCACTTCTCTGACTTATTGTTGAAATAGGATTTTAGTTGTCGATTTGTTATTATTGGATCCCTTCATCTAAGTAATAGTCTTAGGAATTTTGTTCATTGCCTTAGTTTTGTTAACTTTGGTAAAATGTATGTATTTGTTTTAGAATTGAGAAATTTCTAATGTTTACAAAATGTTTTTTAGGTAATCATATCATTAAACTATATTATTGCAATGAAGATTCATCATACCTTGTTTTCTATGAAACATATACCTAAAAGCTTTATTATGGATAACACATGTGAGAGTGAGCCATTAGGTTGTACGTGAGAGAATTTTGTTTCAACAGATATGGCTCACCCCCTATAAAAGACATATATGTGAAATGGGACTCCCTGCTCTTAAGAGGCGTACTGGAGGCTGGTTATCGTTTAGGAAATATGCAGGTTTTAAACGATCAACGGAGAACCAGTCTTTTTTGCCATTAAAATTGGTTAAAAAAGTCTTTAGATTCCAATGGATCACGAGGAAAGGGCCCTTGTAAGGCAGTGTTAGCGGTAGTTTGCTAGTGTCGTTGCGCAGGATAGTGTGGATTGTTGAATGGAAATCTGTCAGTATATGTTGCTTAGCTGGGCTTGTAAATCTGGTGACATGGAGTAAATATATCCACCACGGATTGTAGGAACTGGAGATTGTTGGAGGAGGTTGCAGATGAAGAAAATTCGTCAGGAATGACCAACGGGTTACCATAAACCATTTTAGATGCCCCAACATCCAGGGCGTCTTTAGAAGTGGTCCTTCATCCCATGAGGCCCAAATGGAAGCCATGTAAATCAATTGGTGTACTTTCAGCGGGACATAAAACTGCTTTTAGAGTTCAATGGAAACTTTCAAGCCTTTTGTTTGCAGAAGGGTTATAGGTGGTTCTCCGATATATGGCGATTCTCAGGAGATTTGATAAAGATGTCGAAAATTGAGAGGGGAAAGAGTTACTCTTATCTGAAGTATTATCCTCAAGGATACCAAATTTCGCTATCTACCCTGCGAATAAGGCAATGATGGTGTATTCTTTGTGTTACAGAAGATCGATTCTTGAAATGGACTCACTTCAGTTCGTTTGGCTTGCTTTTGAGGGAGGTGTAGAGAGGGCAAGAATGGCAGCGACGGCTGGCAAGAAACAGGGATAGTTGTTGATCATACCCATCCATCGCCAACACTCTTACCTCCCTATATCCTTTCCTCAAGGGCAAGCCAACAGTTCTGAATTGGTGTCCCCTAGCAGAAGCAAAGAATGCCCTATCAACAGCTGCTGCTCTCAATTTTCCCATGCCACATGCCCTTCACCTTCTCTCCACTGATACCATTGATGTCGCTATTGGTGCAGTACGCAAGCATGTGTGCAGCAGCTCGGCCCACCTTTTTCAGTAAAGAAACTCTCCAAGGCAAAATCCAGTTAGAAAACCATCAACCGCAATTTACTGGCGTTGCATTTTGCTGTCCCTCCCTCTCACCACTTCTTAAAAGGCACGTCTTTTCTTATTCATATTGATCTCATGCCTCTGGTGCATGTCTTCACTCGACATTCCGACATCTGGTCCACCCATCAACGCAGAATACAATTGCACCCTTCAATGCATCCCTAGAAAAATGAATCCCATTGCTGATGCCCTGTCATTAATCACATTGGCCATTATTCACCTGTTACAGGATTACAACACCTTGGCAGAAGTCCAAGGAGAAGATCCATAGTACCAAACATGTGGGACATCCTTTACATCCCTCTGGTGGGAAAATGTCGCCCTCGATGACTCCAACACTCTCCTACTCTGTGACGTCATTATCAGTAGACCACGACAATGGATAACTGGTCCCATGTGCCAACATGTGTTTGATGACTTTCATGGCCTTCCAC
>NC_090735.1:82334958-82339958 GCF_036898095.1 Palaemon carinicauda | reverse complement strand
AACATATCAGTGACTCCGTGTCTCTCTTTTCCAGAAGGAACCAATGTCGTTGTTAAACCCCATGACAATTGGACGCATATGATTTTAAAGGGCTTATCGAAAATAAAAGAGAACAGAGCTGATATAATGATAGTTAATTTGGCAAATAAAAGTTGTGTTAGGAAGTGATTCTGTGTGTGAATCAGAGTTATGTGAAATTGCTAATAATGGGATGTTGGGAGCCACAACTCCAGCTCGCACAGATGAACGCAATAAGAATTGGTTATGCAAGCGCGAAAGCTATGTCAGTCAGAATATCACCCTGTAGTTAGTGACATTGTCAATAATTATTCCGATGTAATTGCAATTGGAGTTAAACCACCTGGGAGGATTGATTTGATTTCCCTTAAGCATTAAAATTGGCAGGCCGAGCTAATTAGGTCAAGGCCTTATAAGGTACCGATTCATTTCCAGGAGAGATAGAAAGGGAAATTAATAAATTAAGGGAACAAGGGATAATCGAGGTGAGCGAATCCCCCAGGGCTTCTCCAATTATAGCTGTTAGAAAAAAGGATGGCTCAGTAAGATTGTTTGTTGATTATAGGAAGTTGGATGCAGTCACTAAGAATAATGCATTTCCATTGCCCTCGATCAAAGAATTACTTGTGAAGGTACGGGATAGTATATATTTCAAATTGTTGATTTAAAATCTGGATACTATCAAATACCCATTCAGGAAGACAGTAAATGTAAAACGGCATTTATAGCTAAGGATAAACTATTTCAGTTTAATTTTCTTCCTTTCGGTTTTAAAAAAGCTCCAAGTCATTTTTCTAGAGTAATGATGGCAGTTTTGTCTCCCTTAATTGGCCATAATGTTCTTGTTTATTTAGATAATATAATAATCACAGGGAAAACGGCCGGAGAACATAATAAAATTCGTAAAGTGTTAGAAGCATTGCCACATAATGGTATGAAAATAGATTTGCCAAAGGGCAAATGTTTCTGTAAACAGGTCAAATTTTTACTTCACATAATAATGCAAGAAGGTATCCAACCCTGCCCCAGTAAAGTATTGGCTAATAGACATTTCCGGAGGCCACATAACCCTAAGGAAGTAGTTGGGTTCCGTGGGCTTGCTGGGTATTACATTAGATTCATAAGAGGTTTTGGAGAGATAGCGAGACCCTTAGATGCTTTAAAGAACAAAAAGTAATAAATTGGAAGTGGAAGAAGAAAGAGCCTTTAACCATTAGAAAGCTGCCTTAACTAGCAATGAATTATTCGTATATCTTAGATTTGATTGCCGTTTTCAGTGACAACAGATGCGTGTAGCGTAGCTATTGGTGGCGTAATTTTGCAACAAAATGATAACGGAAGAGAGCAACCCATTTGTTTTGCTTTCCGGGCATTAAAAGGGGCAGAAACGAATTATGGTACATTCGATCAAGAGGCTTTGGCTATTCTTTGGGTTCTAGAGAGGCATCAGTTCTTTTCATTAGGTCAGTTGATTAAGTTGCAAAGTGATAATCGTCCCTTACGTGACCTCTTTTTCAAAGAGGATTTGACCTCCCAACAAGCGAGATAGATTGAGAGATTGTTAGAGTTTAATATAAAGGGTTTTCACCACATAGAAGGTGAAGCTAACAAGGTAGCTGATGCTCTCTCTAGAGGTTCAGTAATAAGAGTAACAACTAGGGCACAAAAGAGGAACGAAGAACGTAACCATAATATTGAAGTCCCCCATCAAAATAGAGAAAATAGAGAACAGGAGCTGAATTCACTCGAGGAGCATTCAGAAGACGGGATGAGAGAGAGAGAGAGAGAGAGAGAGAGAGAGAGAGAGAGAGAGAGAGAGAGAGATGAGAGGGATATATGTGGGTGGCCGAGGATATGACCAGTGGTGTCCAGAATGATTGCCTTGATGATGCAGGTGTGATTGACTTGGGAGGTTGGGACATAAAAGAAGTCCAAGAGGGACAGAAAAAAGAGGAATGGATGGAAAGGGTGCGAGCAGTGATGAAAGTGAATCGGAGAGTCATTCCTTATTTCTGAATGTGCCTCGTGAGAATATTTTCATAGACAATGATATCTTATATTGTGCTTACGAGAAGAATGGGGGGTGGGGGTCGGGGGGATTTTGTGGCCAGATAGTTCTTTCTCCCTCTTTAATTAATCGAGCCATCCACATTGTACATGCAAGTTCGTATGCAGTGAATTTAGGGATTAATAGAGCATTATGGAGAGCACGCGAATCCTTCTTTTGGCTAGGAAGGAAAAAATCTATAGAGAGTTATATAAAAGGTTGTTATGCTTATAACTGTTTCAAAGAACATAAAAACACTGTACCGGAAGCCAGAAAGTGGCCTGGGATTCCTATTAAATTTCATAGAGTGCATATGAATGTGGTAGGACCATTTACTACTGGTTTAACACAACATAAGTATATATGTATATTTGTGGATGCTTTTACTCGGTACACTCATACTTACACAATGTTGGATAAATCAGCAAATTCATTAGCCCCGGCGCCAAGCTCTTTCATTACTAGGTTTGGTTACCCGAATTTTTTTTTCAAGTGATAATGGTCTCGTGTTTATAAATAAGGTGGTGAAATCGGTCACAGACTTGATGAAATTTAAACACTTTTCAGCGACCGCATATAGGCCTTCAGCAAATGGCTGAGTGAAATCTCATTATAGGGAAGTAGTGCGAATTTTACGTTACTTAGTGGCCGATGACCCCCTTCATTAGAACGCCATACTTCCTACTGCTAAGCTATCTTTGATCATTGCATATAATGCTTTGCTCAGGGACACGCCGCTCTTTTTAGCGTATGGACAGAGTCATTTGTTACCATATACAGTCCTCATTAATTCGCAACAATTGCCAAATTATTCAACTGAGCAATACTGTGTATATTTATCAAATATATCGAGGAGAATAATGAACACCACTGAAAGGTTTTTTAAAAGAGCTAATGAAAAACACAGGTCAAAGTATGATGATCTGCTAAAACCCTCACCGGTAAAAGTATTTGTGGGCGATCGTGTAGATTTGAAACGATTACAACCCAGGAAACACAAACTAGAGCCAGCGTATTTGGGTCCGTACCAAGTAAAGATGGTTAAATATAACACAGTTGTGATACAAAGCATTATTAATGCCGCAGTGTATGAACATCATAAAGCACACATACATTTGGTGCCTGAAGAGGTAGTTTTCGAAAGTGTCAGTCAAAGGGTTCCTCCTTACCGGAACATTCCTCGAGTTGACGAATAAAATTTTTTTTTTTTCTTTGCTATTGTTGTTATTTGAAGACCTCATTTCTTCTTTCGACGTGTTTTAAATAAACATGATGGTAACAATGTGTTCTTATGTTGATGCTTAATGTATACATAAAGTGTTGTGGTAATTTTGCTAAGTGTGGCAATACGTATGGAATACTGTTCAGTGAACATAAATAAAGAGATTGAATAGGTCAGGTGAGATCCGTCAGGTGGATGCTGTATTATTCATGTATCTATATGATTCCTGGTTGCTGGGGCCGGGTCGGTTCCCGAATGGCAAGTGGCTGTGAGATTTAAGTTCAGCATTGAGGATAGGCAGTGTTAATGAATTTGTACATGTGAATACCTTATGCTTAATGTTATAAGAGAAGGACGGGAAGATGAGTGATTTTTTCGGGTAAACGGCTAGTGGCCACCGGTTGATAGTTGCAAGTACTAGTGTAGTAGTGATTTAAATAAAGGTCAAAACGGCGGTGGAGAGTTGTGTTGTGAAATTGTGCCATTAAAACTATATTCCTTAAAACTATAATAAAAAAAAATAAAAAAGAAACTTCCACAATCAAATAAACCCTAACAAAACTTAAAACTGAAATAGACCGCAACCAATATGTAATAAGTATATATATATATATATATATATATATATATATATATATATATATATATATATATATATATATATATATATATATATATATATATATATATATATATATATATATATATATATATATATATATATATATATATATATATATATATATATATATATATATATATATATATATATGGGATCCGGACAGAATCCCGACAGCCAAAATCCCGACAGCCAAAATCCCGACACCCAATATCACGACACCCACAATCCCGACAGACCAAAATCTCGACAAAAACCAAAACCCGACAGCCAGAATCCCGACCAAAAAAATTTATATATATATATATATATATATATATATATATATATATATATATATATATATATATATATATATATATAGGACAGACAATCGTCCAAATGAGCCTAACAGTCTTAATTAACGGCACACTGACACAGCTCGGTGACTAAACGGTAACTTTTCCCATTACTCAAAGAAATCTAGGGAAATCAGACTCTTGGTGGTTAAGCGTCGTCATCATCATCATCATTATCATCATAATCATTCAGAGAAAAATCCTTCTTACAGGCAAAGTCGTTACCGATTGTATCCAAATTCAAAAGAGCAGTCAGTTCCAAGTCCTAATACTAGCAGGGTCAAATATCATAAAGTCCGCATACAAGCAGTCTCCAAAAGGAATCTAAAGGAGGAATTACCGCCTGCAAAATAAAAAAGAAAACCACTTACGAGCACTCCTAGCTAACTAAACTATAATCACTATAATCAAAGATAAATTATAAACTGTATCTATTATTCAGAATCACTCCTAGCAAAGATAAATAAAATGTACTTACTGTCAAAATAAACCAAAAACTTCCAGGCTGCTCGAAAAATAATATAAAATAGTAATCCAGCACTCAAACCACACAACTGCCTCTAGCTGCAGTCAAATAAAAAAGAACATTCACCCAAGACATTCAGCACTGTTCTAACCTAGCTAAAAACAAACAAACAACCTCATTTATATCAGCAGTCTTTCTCACAACAAAAATCGATACACTAACTTCCTCTCTCTCTCTCTCTCTCTCTCTCTCTCTCTCTCTCTCTCTCTCTCTCTCTCTCTCTCTCTGGA
>NC_090735.1:82309958-82329958 GCF_036898095.1 Palaemon carinicauda | reverse complement strand
GTAGCGAGATTGCATTTTGATAGCAAGAGGTGTTTAGTTGCCTTTGTGCACTCAAGTAGACAAGGTTCTTACCTGAGAAAGTGTAGCTGTATACGGTATACTAACAAACATTTTACAATAAAGTGAAGAAAACCCATGTTCCGATGTGTCATTACCCGTCAACATGGGACATACATATATATATATATATATATATATATATATATATATATATATATATATATATATATATATATATATATATATATATATATATATATATATATATATATATATATATATATATATATACGGATTTTGAGCAAAGTGAAAAATGTATTTTTGGGTGAAAGAGCCATGTCGTCCTGATGGAAGTTCCTTCATAAGTAGCTTCCTAGGTTATATGTGACTACAGTGATATATCCCAGAGAATTTACCGAAGGTATCCAGAATTCTAACTCCTGGAGCGAGTATCCCTTAAAAATTCTCAAAGGGATATCGCGTAAGGACATATCTTGACACATCTCACAGCTATTTATACCCCAAATAGCGATTTCCACTTCGAGAGGGAGAAGTGGCAAAAAAATAGGAGAGTCGTTAAAAAGGTAAACACACGATTCTCCTAATGTACTGTAAATAGTTCGCCCAATCGCCACCGCGAGGCGCCACCTAAGCCATTCTTTGCAGCTTCGTAGGTATTGCAGATACAGTACCAAAGGGAGGGATTCATATCCTTTTACTAAAGGAGGGTTGGTCCATCAGGACGACATGGCTCTTTCACCCAAAAGTAGATTTTTCACTTCGCTCAAAATCCGTTTTTTGGGCTTAGGCCATGTCGTGCTGATGGAAGTTTACCAGAGCATTAATGTATCTGTGGATTTATAATAGTGCCGTTCTCCCGAATTAACTATTTCCTATCTGGTCGCCAAGACCAAAGACACTTGATGTTACCGTAATACACCAATCAACTGAGCATACCAAATGCCAGACTCTAGGAAAAAACCCGAAAATTATGAGTTCAAAGAACAATTAGGAAACAGAAGTATATTGTGTCCTTATATATGTAAAGCATAGTTTGTACTAATAGGCAATGAATAGAATACTGTACCTCCCAGGTCCGGATCTAGACAGATAGGTTTATGTTCACGTAGGGATCATAAAACAGTAAAATAGACATGGTACAACCAAACTTACTTGTTTGCAAAAGAGAAGACATTAGTCTTAAAAAGTCCTAAGAGGATCAAAGATGCTCTGTTATACATGACCTTTAAAATCTTGAGGTGAAAGAGACGCAAAGATTCCTTCTAATGTTTATTTACAAGAAACACAGAAATCATGATTGGAATTAATATATTTATGCTAAACATATTGCATTAAAAAGCATAACAGTAATAACAAAATTAGAAAAGTTTCATCTGAAAGAGAAACAAAAGCCACTCAAAGAAATAAGGCATTTCACTGCATAATGATATTAACAGGAACACTAGCATATAAAATGCTGGCACTTGTGTCAAGTTATCATGCTTGAGGTCACCTAGTTAGATAAAACAGTTCATAGTGTCTCTAACAACACAATACTTATCATGATATACCTAAGTCTATCATGTACACCCTTCACTAAAAGTCCCTATTAGTGCACTGTCCTTCGCAGTAATCAAGCAGCAGGTTTTATTACATTACCTGCAGCTACCACATGAAACTTTATTTCCTGTAATTGCTTCGCATAGTGCTTAAAGAATATCCTGGAAGACTTCCATCCAGTATAGGCACGCAGGTTTTCAAACGACATAGTCTGAAAGAAGTTTAGAGACGAGGCAACTTTTCTCGGATCGTGACCTGCGGGTGTACTGTCAGGATCCGCTCTGCGAATAAAGTAGGTGATTTTCGCCCTTATCTGTTTCAAGGATAATGTCGAACCAGAAGTCTCTCCCCTGAAAAGCTGACCTCCCTTAAAGTCTGAAGTTCTACGAAGATAGACCTTTAGGCATTCCACTGGGCAGAGGGATGCTTCTTCCTTCAGAGGGCAGATTCTTCAGGGACCCCATCTCTAAGTGGGCAGCTCGTTCTTAGCGAGAAACGACGGATCCGGAAAGAGATTTAAATCTCCGTTCGTTGTAAACTGTATGTGGCCACCATCCCTCGAGAGGGCCACTATTTCACTAACTGTGGCTCCTGAGGATAGTGCAAAAAGAAATATCACCTTCTGAGTCAAGTCTTTCAGCGAGCAAACTTCATTGTTCAAAGTTGAAGCCAGATGAAGAACCTTATCCAAAGACCATGAAATGGGCTTTGGAGGAGCTGCAGGTCGAAGTTTCGCACAGGCTTTTGGAATCTTGTTGAAGATTTCATTAGAAAAGTCCACCTGGAAGGTGTATATAATCGGCCTAGCCAATGCAGATTTACAAGTAGTAATTATATTAGCTGCTAATCCTTGTCTGTGAAGATGGATGAAGAAGGACAAACAGAAGTCCGTAGAAATCTCTTGCGGTTTCTTCGCCTTAACAAAGGCTACCCATTTCTTCCAGGAAGACTCGTATTGTCTTCTTGTAGACTTTGACTTATATTCTTCTAAGAAGTTAATACTATCTGCAGAAATCCCGAACCTTTTCTTAACCGCTAGGTTGAGAAAATCATGAGATGAAGGTTCTAGGTTTTCTCTGATGAAGCGTAGACAGTCGATTTCTGCACTTGCTGAGTTAGAACTGGTTCCGGCAACGGGATCAGCTTCAGGCGTAGTTCTGTTATCAGAGGGAACCAGACACTACCTGGCCACTTGTGGGCCACTATCGCTGCCCTCCCCCGAAAGGATCTCAATTTGTCGAGGGCTTTCAACAACAGGTTGGTTGGTGGAAACCGGTAAATCCTGGACCATCTGTTCCAATCCACGGACCTCGTGTCCGTTGCTTCCGCTAGAGGATCCTCGTACGGGGCAACATACCGGGATAGTTTCTTGTTGTCGCTCGTTGCGAAGAGATCTACTTATAGTCCTGGGACTTTGTTCAATATGAAGGAGAATGATCCTGCGTCTAGGGACCATTCGGACTCTATCGGATTGATCCTGGATAGAGCATCCGCTGTCACATTGCGGAATCCTTGGAGGTGGACTGCTGTCAAGTGCCACTTCATCCTCTTGGATAGATGAAAGATGGCCAACATCACTTGATTTAATTGAGGCGATCTTGAGCCCTGTCGATTTATGCATCTCATTATCACTTCGCTGTCTAAAACCAGGCGGATGTGGATTGAGCAGCGAAGTCTCAGTTTCTTCAGAGATAGAAAAACTGTCATGGCTTCCAGGAAGTTTATGTGGAAGGACTTGAAGAGTGGAGACCAGGTTCCCTGGACCTTCCGACGATGAGTGTGACCTCCCCAACCTTCCTTCGAGGCATCCGTGTGAATGGTGACTGCTGGTGGGGGTGGTTGCAAGGGTACCTTTCTTCTTAGGTTCTTTGCTTCCGACCATGGCTTGAGAATGGATCGCAGACGATTTGGGAATAGTCATCGTAGATCTCTTTGATCGTTGTAAGTGTATTTTCTCCAGACTCCTGATGCATCTTTTAACTGCACTCTCAAAAGTGGGTCCGTCAAAGAGGCAAACTGGAGAGACCCCAACACTCTCTCCTGTTGTCTTCTTGATATTCTTCGAGATTGAAGAAGACTTTTGACAGACCTTGCTATCTCCTTCCTCTTTGCTGTGGGCAAAGAGAGGCAATGTGACTGTAGGTCCCAGTGAACTCCCAGCCACTGGAACTTTTGAGCAGGAGAAAGCCCAGATTTTTTCAGGTTGATCTTGAACCCTAGGTTTTCTAGGAATTGAATCACTTTTCTGGAGGCTTGCATGCATTCGTCTTTGGATGCTGCCCACACCAGCCAATCGTCCAGGTAGGCCATCACCTGGACACCCATGAGGCGTAGTTGTTGAATGACTGCGTTCGCAAGCTTTGTGAATATTCTTGGAGCAATGTTCAGACCGAAGGGCATGGCTCTGAAAACATATTTTCTTTTCTGGAGCTTGAACCCTAGGTAGGGGGAAACCTGAAGGTTGATTGGCACATGCCAGTAAGCATCTGTCATGTCTATGGAGACTGTGTATGCCCGTTTGGGCAGAAGGGTCCTTATGTGCTGAAGCGTCAGCATTCTGAACTTGTAGTTCACAATGAACTTGTTGAGTGGTGATAAGTCAAGAATGACTCTGAGCTTTTCCGAATCCTTCTTCGGAAAACAGAACAGCCTTCCTTGGAATTTGATGGACTTTGCTTTCCTTATGACTCCCTTGTCTAATAATTCTTGAACATAATCTTCCAGAACTGGGGTTGATGGTTGGAAGAATTGAGGAAAGCTTAGTGGGGTTGAGTTCCAACCCCAGCCCAGTCCTTTCTTGATCAGGCTGTGGGCCCAAGGATCGAAGGTCCACCGATCCTGAAAATGGAGAAGTCTCCCTCCTACCGGCAGCATCTCACTTAGAGTGCTGACTGGAGGATTTACCTCCTTGGCCACAACCACCTCTGTTGCCCCTGCCTCTGAAGGGGCGCCTCGAGGAACCCCGAAAGGAACCTCGAGACTTTGTCTTAAAAGTAGTAGCCTGCCTTTCGTAAACTGGGGTGAACACTGGTGACTGAGAAGCCAGAGTATGGGGCACCAGTTGAAAGGTGGTGGTAGGTTGTGCTACCATCTGGGGCACCGTGGCCATGGGAAGCTGTTGATGCTTTGGTCGAGAGGGCAAGCGAGGTCGTTTAGACTTGTTTTTCGGCTGGGGACCCTCGTCAGCTGAAGATTTCCGTTTTAAAGACAAACCCCATTTGGAAAGGAGATTTCTATTCTCCGAGGTGGTTTTGTCTACAACCTCCTTGACCACTTCACTCGGGAAGAGGTCTTTTCCCCAGATGTTAGAAGCTATCAGCTTCCTAGGTTCGTGTTTAACGGAAGTGGAAGCAAACACGAACTCCCTACAGGCCCTTCTGGCCTTGATGAAGTTGTACAGGTCCCTCGTTACCGTAGCCAAGTGAGCCTTGGCGAAGACCATGTACATATCCGGGGTCTCAGGGATACTAGCCATCGTCTCTAGCCCTGTTTGGAGAGACATGGAAGCAGCCAGGCGTTCCTTAGTCTCGTGTTCTCTCTTTAAGAGAAAATCAGTCAGCTTTGGGAGGTCTTCGTTGAACTGACGTAAAGCGATATCGGCCTCCAGCTTCCCGACTGTGAAGGTGACGTGAACATCCTTCCAGTCCTTGTTGTCTGATGGGAAAGCAAGGGGGAAAGGCTTGCTTTCTTCTAATGTGGGGCAAGGTTTTCCTGCCTCCACGGCCTTCAGAGCTGCTTTAAACCTTTTGTCCATAAAGGGAAAGGCGCGTTGGGTGTCAGCAACAAACGATGGGTGATTTTTGCTAAGAGCAGGCGCCTTCGAACTAGTGAAAGCCCTCTCTTTCAAAGTTTTGGAAAATAAGGCTTGTGCCTTAGCAAGCTCAAGGACAATTGTCTCCTTGAGCTCCGTCTCTTCTTTAGACGCCGGTTCATTTCTAAGGCGGACATAACAGTCCAGATAGGCCCCTCTGCTGGGCCAGAATTCGATTTCCTCCACTGGTACCGTGCCCAGTTTCTCCGAGAGGAAAATTTTGCCTGCTGACATAGGCATATGCTCTGCGTACCTCCAAGGGTTAACGTCAGAGAAAACGGGAAGGTCCCTCACGTTCAGCTTCTTTGGGGCCAAACGTGAAGACACCAACTGCTCAATCTCCATCCGAAAAGTGGCTTCCTTCTCGGACGACCTCTTCTGTAGGTCCTGCACCATGGAGATCAAGGAATGAAGAGTGCTCGTGATCGAATCGAGCTGAGGTGGTTGAGATGAAGTTGATGGTGCTGGATCGGCTGCTACAGCTGAAGAAACCGAAGCTACTTCGGCATTCTCAACATTCTCTTCAGGAGGGGCAACTGCCTCCTGATCCAACTCTTCCACGAGGAGATTCTTCTCCGTCTCCTCGGAGACGACAGACATGATGTCGTCCAAATGGATACCCTCCAATGTATCCGCAACGTCAGGTTCCTGGGTCTGCTGGACCTGAAGTTGAACCAAGGGGATCTCAGGTTTTGTCTGGGGAATGATGGCATCATCATGAGCTCTGGGGAAGAGACAATCCCTCATCGTAGCATTAGGAAGGTATGAGCCCGAAGCATTCTTTTGAAAGCCCCTGGCCCATTTACGCAGCGTGTCCCTAGCTGCATCCCTAGACTCTAGAGTCTTTTGGTCATCAAAAGCCTCCTTTACCAAATTTTCACAAATGGCACATACCTGCAGGTCCCAATACTTGAGAACCCCTTTGGTGATAGAGCAGCGAGCGTGAGCCCTGCACACTCCATGTCCGTAGAAGCTCTTGCTACGGACTCTATAAAAGTTGTTCCTGCACTCGGGATGCTCCTCCTGTAAAGAAAGAAAAACAAATGAGTTTTCTGTGAAATCTTCAGATTTCGACTTAAATTAATCATTATATTTAGCTTGGATAGGGTAAGCTATAGGTAGGAAAGACACCTACATGTACCTCCTGTCCAGCCATTTGCTATGACCTCCTCCCATATTGAACTAGGCAATTCCTAGGAATTAATTACTGGAAGAAATTATCCAAGATATATTAAGTGTCCTCATGACACATCTTCCATTATGCACAATATGGTGGATAAATCTAATGGAATTTAACCATCAATAAAAGAGAGAATCATTTCTCCTAAATGATGGTCTCAAAAATGGCTGCCCACCACATGTAGGTTGGAAAAAATTGGTTTTCCAGGCACAGCAGTAGTATTGCCGGTCCCGCTGACACTGCCGGCCTAGCCGACACTGCTGGCCCCATCGACACCGTAGGACTGCCGGCACTGCCGGCCCCGCCGACACTGCGGCACTCGCCGGGCTAGCCGGCACCTGCCGGGCAGGCCGGCACCAGCCAGGCCCGCCGGCACATGCCGGCCTGACTGGGCTCAATTAATATCTTATAATATAGTGGATGGAAGGCACAGGCCGGCAGCCGGCAACAGCACAGTTGCCGGCAGCTGGTCATAGGATACCTGCCGTCGGCACATCGATCAGCGATGACCAAGGCAAGAGGAGGCAGCAAACTGCCGGCCTAACCATCCATATAGACGCCGGCAGAACTAACTGCCGGCGGCTAGCCCATAAAGAAAGTCAGAGAGAAAGGTAAGGATAAAGGACGGCAAAGGATCAGCTAGGTTGCAAAAGGAAAAGGCAGCCTAATTCCTCGTGGTCTATTTTATTGCACTCTTTATTGACAGGTAGGGTTTATTAGTTTATCCGAAGGGATATATGGTAATTATTAAAAATTTAAAGGGATTGGTTGAGATCTAAAGAGAAGGATGACTCGTGGGATTTAATCAACAAATATTTTTGGAAGAGTTTAAAAACTATTTATCCAAGGATTTGAAGTTGAACTTGAAGGAGCTTCAGGTAGAAAGTTTAGAGACAGCTGCTATTTTGTGTGATGACTAACGTAAAAAGCTGCAAAAAGGCTTGCGAGGAATCGAAAAGTTGTGGGATTAAGACTGAAAGTACAGGAAATTTAGGTACATGTGTTGTAGAACATCTACCGAAAGGTAGTAGTTTACTTAGAGGGCAGAAGATACCAGTAAGGTGTTTTAATTGTGGAAAACTGGGACATCCAAAGGCAGACTATTGGTCATTAGGCGCAATAAAGAAGAACACAAACTAGTAGCTCTGGTAAGAATGGTAAATGATAAAAAATTTTAAGCATCAAGTGACGGTAAAGAAATTTCCCGTGTTCTATAATTTAGGGAGATATAATTCCTTTTTGGACACGGCCATGTCGTCCTGATGGAAGGTTCCTAATGGTAGCTTCCTAAGGGATATATGTACTACAGTGATATTCCCAGAGAATTTACCTTTAGGTCTTCAGAATTCTAACTCCTGTCGCGAATATCATTAAATTTCTCTCAAGGATATCGCATAATATCAAGGGACGTATTCCTGACACGCCACATGGCAATCTTCACCCCGAATAGCTTTTACGCTTCGAGGGGGAAGTGGCAAAAATAGAAGGGGAGCCGTATAAAGGTTACCCTACTTCCCATACTACTATTGAGTATCAATATGGCACCATATTGTAGATCGCGGACATTACTAATTTTGTAGCGATTTCGCTCGGTGGTGTTCCCTGTTGATCTAACTTTTTCGATCGATTTTCAAGGATTATTATTATGCAATCTCCAACTTCTTTTGCCTCTGGAAAGTTGAGCATTGGGTGTTTATAATGTGTATATCTTAGCTCCTGTTTCACAGTGAAATTAGAGTAAATTATTGTGCCTAGGAGCTAGGCCTGTACCGGAGGCGGCATGGGTGATGTTGTTCGTTAGGTATATGTTATTTAGTTAGTAGAACGACTTCCCGGTTTAAATAGCATTAATTAATTATGAAAGCTATTTAGGCAAATCATACTTTTAAAGATAATTATATTGTGCATAATTTTCCATGTTGGCTTCCGGCGGACATGTTGGCAACCGGCGGCAATGTTACTTTTACTGCCGGTACTATAACTGCCGGCGGCTATGACGTCTGTCGGCGGCTGGGCAGATGGCTAGCAGCCATGTCATCTGCCGGCGGCCATGATGGCTGTTGATGGGAAGTCTCTTGTCACCAAGGTTCTTCAGTACTCCCTTGGACTGCCAGCCAGAAGTGCTACTGCCTGGGTACTAACTTGGTCGGCTGTATGCCGGTCGGACTGGCACAGACAGGTGCTGACTCAGCCGGAGGTATGCCGATTGTACCTGTACTGCCGGGTGCTAGCCTGCCGGCTATGTGCCGGCTGGACCTTGCCGGCGATGGTACTGGTAGCTGGATGGAAGCTTGAATGATACATTCTCCCCTTCCATTTGAACCTTCTTTCTGAAAAAAGGCAATAAAATTAGATAATTACATCCTTATTTAGTGTATACATACACAATAATAAGGCAGTCCTTTGCTCCATGCTGTCCATAGATGCAGACCTATTTGCTCCCTGATGGGAACGAGTCCCCGAACTGCATATCGACCTCTTCATGACGAGTGTCATCAATAAAGTACCTCAATATGTAGCCCCATATGAGGATCCTCTAGAGGAGATAACAGACATCAGGTCTATAGTATGGAAGGGATGGACTCGGGAATTCTTGCTCATCCCATCCAATTCCCTGCCGAAGGTCCTCAATATGCTGAGGTCTTTCCAAAGAGGAGTAGCTCTGGTGGCTCCCATGTAGCCCGAGAGCAACTGGTTTCCTCTAGCAAAGACTGAGGCTGGCCCTAGTACTGAACTAAGTACTATTTCAGAGGGCACAGAAGTTAATTGCCTTCGATTTATCACAGAGAGCCTAAACCCTTCATTTCATGAATTTCTTGCCCTAGCGGTTAGGAAAAGATTTGGGATCTCAGAAGATAATATAGGATTCCTAGAAGAATACAAATCTAAGTCAACAAGAAGACAATGTGAGTCATCTTAGAAGAAGTGGGTTGCTTTTGTCAAAGCAAAAGGACCGAAAGAAATTTCAACGAACTTCTGTCTGTCCTTCTTTGTCCACCTTCATAATCAAGGTCTGGCAGCCTTACACGATAACTACGTGTAAGTCAGCTTTGACTAGACCTCTTCTATCTGCTTTCCAAGTGGATCTGGCGAATGAAATCTTTAATAAGATTACGAAGGCATGCGCAAGCTTTAGGCCTGTAGCACCTCCAAAGCACATTTCAGGGTCTTTGGACAAGGTCCTTCATTATGCCTCATCTGTGAACAATTAAGATGGTTCCCTCAAGGATACAACCCAAAAGATTATTTTTCTGTTCACTATAGCCTCTGGGGCTAGAGTTAGTGAAATAGTAGCCCTATCTAGAAATGAGGGCCACATTCAGTTCACAGAAAGGGGAGAACTGAATCTCTTTCCTGATCCAACCTTTCTCGCTAAGAATGAGCTACCCACAAAAAGGTGGGGTCCTTGGAGAAGCTGCTCTCTGAAGGAAGATGTCTCTCTATGTTCCGTAGAGTGTCTAAAGGTCTATCTTCTTAGGACTTCAGACTTCAAGGGAGGACAGCTCTTTAAAGGAGAAACCTCAGGATCAAACTTAACCCTAAAACAACTGACGGCAAAGCTCACCTACTTTATTCGTAGAGCAGATCCTGACAGTACTCCCGCAGGTCATGATCCGAGGAAAATTGCTTCATTACTGAAGTACTTTCAATATATGGACTTTGATCGTCTTCGTTCATATACTGGATGGAAATCATCCAGAGTGTTTTACAAATACTATGCTAAGCAGGTCCATGAACTAAAGCACTATGTGGTGGCGGCATGTAGTGTATTAAAACCTGCCTTCTAATTCCTGCAATAAACAGTTAATTGATTGGGACCTTGAATTTCCTCGCTCATATACTGGATGGGGATCATCCAGAGTGTTCCATAAACATCATGCTAAGAAGGTCCATAAACTGAAGCATTATATGGTGGCGGCAGGTATTGCATTAGAACCTGCCGTCTGATTACTGCGATGAACAGTTAATTGATTGGGACTATCAATTAGGGAGAAGGGGCGTCAACACTGTTAGTGTGATACCCTCTAAATGAGTGTTACCGTGGTGACACTAATTTTGTTCAAAATCTCAGGTGTAGAATTATACAGATAAACATTTGTGCCATGTGTACATAGTTCACAGTGTTGATAAGATACTACATTTACAGATATTATAAAGGAAAAATTCATTAGAGTGGCACTCAAAATTCTATCTCTTTCAAAAAGGAAAATTAATTTCTGTATACGTTGCATATATAAATCCTTTATTATGTTATATTCGTTTCACTCGTTTTTCAATTAGTCATTTATTAGAAATAAAGGCTATTAAAATGTGATTGCATCCTAATTCGCTCATAAATTAGCATATTTGAGATGCCAGAGTTCTTTGACTTTCTCATGTAAGTAAACCTCATATTATTGTATGCTTACAAACAATAGATATGATGGACACTGATATTGTTCCGACAATATATACAAACCGTGAGATCGTTTGTATACTCAGTGAATACTCATGTTTGTTCATACAATATATGCTAACCTTAAGGCCCTTTTTCTACCGTCTAGTATGACTCTTCCCCGTAGGGGGCGGGAAGCACTAACATAGTTTATGATTAATGATAATAACAGATAACGGTAACGTCATTTGTTTCAAATGGTTCAGATGACCATTGAAAAATTGTCCCAAGGTTAAGGCACTGATGGAAATCCACAGATACATTAATTCTCTGGTATGCTTCCATCAGGACGACATGGCCAAGCCCAAAAAACGAATTTTGAGCAAAACAAAAAATCTATTTTTGGGTGATATAGTCATGTCGTCCTGATGGCCCCATCCTCCTTTTCTATAGAAAAGGTCTTCACAGAATCCCTCCCGAAGTACTGTATCTGTAGCACCATGCTCAACGCTACACGGAATGTCTGCCATCTTGGCTATGGCGCCATATTGATACTCAATAGTAGTATGAGAATTAGGGTAACCTTGATACGGCTCCCATTCTATTTTTGCCACTTTCCCCCTCGAAGCATAAAAGCTATTCGGGGTGAAGATTGCCATGTGGCGTGTCAAGAATACGTCCCTTGATATAATGGGATATACTTGAGAGAAATTTAAGGATTTTCGCTCCAGGAGATAGAATTCTGGAGACCTAACGGTAAATTCTCTGGGAATATCACTGTACTACATATATCCCTTAGGAAGCTACCATTAGGAACCTTCCATCAAGACGACATGGCTATCTCACCCAAAAATGGATTTCCGTTTTGTGTCCCATGGTAGTATAACGACAGGAAGTGGTATTTTCAGATATAGGGGCACTAAAAACCCTGATTTTGGAAATGTCGTTACCTGGTGGTTTCCACTTTGAGTTTAAGGAGGTGTGGATTAGGAGCTTTTCAAAAGAGAAAATCTCCTCTCCTTACGAAACTGTCTCTTGACTTGGATTATGCAACAGGACTTCTTTAGGTTGTTGTTGTTAATGAAATACCCATAGAGGGAGTGGAGTTATTATTTGCCAATGACATTGGTGGTAATAATGTTTTAAGTATCCCAGAGTTACTAAAGTATCCTGATCTATTTGCAAGTACCAATTGCTTGGAGAAGGAATTTCCAGGTATTTTTCCTGTATATGCTGTCACATGGGCTATAGGGAAGGGAGAAGCTAGTAAGAACTTTAAGACTGAAATCTGTTGAATATTTCTAGGGCAAATCTGGTGAATGTTCAGAATATGGCAAGCCTTTAGCCGTATCCAGAAAAACAAATTTATCAAAGATCCAGAAAATGACCTAGAACTATCATAGAAAGCTGCAAGAGATTTTTTCAAGTAAAGAAACTGACTGCATGCTTGTATGGTATTATATTAGAGATGGATTGTTCATGGAAAATTGAGAGACCCTAATATTGCTGCTCGTGCAGAAGAGAAAGTTAGTTACCAAATAGTCTTCCCATGTAATTACAGACCCTCTATTTTATATTTCACACATCGGAATCCATTTAGTGGCCAATTTGGAATTAACCAAACTTTTCGGAAAGTCACTAATCATTTTTGTTAGCCAGGTTTCATTTGGATACTAGAGCATTTCGAAAGAACTTTCATGTTTGTTAAATGGTAGGAAAACCAAAGCCGGTTTTGTTATATATGAAATTAAGTAAATGTGAATTTGTGAAAGCCAAGGCACTTTATTTGGGGCACGAAAATGGTCACGGAAAAGTAGCTCCAATGGTTTATAACGTTAATCTGTTCACGAATTCTCAGTTCCTAGAGATGAAAAGGGAATAGTGAGATATTATAGAAAGATTTTGACAAATTTTGCAGATGCAGTTGCACTACTATCGAACTTTTTGAGGAAAAAAGCCAAATTTAAATGGGCTGATTAAAAATGACAAATAAAAGGATAAAAAAAAAGTTATAACAACTTCCCCTATTTTGAAAGCACCGGATTTTACTATTTTATTGAAACTCTCTGTACATGCCAGTGATATTAATATTGGTGCAGTGGTATTACAAGAAGATGACCAGGGGGTAGAGTATCCTATTGCTCATTGCTCTAAGGAATTGAAAAGTTTTCAGAGGAATTTGTGGTGAATGAAAAACTAAAACGACAGCTTCCAGTGTTGCTGGCTATCACCCTGTAATAGATAAGTCTAGAACCATTTGGAAACTACAGAAATAGGACTAAACTTTCTTCCAACAACTGACTTCTTGCTTATGAAGTTACATTAGGTTATTCTAGGTTAGAAAGATCTAGCCTAGACGATACCTATGAAATGTTAAGGTTTCTGGTATTAACTAAGCATAATTTGAGAACTAATTACTAACTCCAACTGGTACTAACACGACATATTAGACTCCTGTAAGCCTAGGAAAACAACAATCTGATGAATACCGTATTCTGACTGTTGGTGAAAATATTATGTCTAACAGTTTGACATTAAATGAGCTTTATAAGATTTACAATGAAAATATACCTGAAGTTCAATAACAAAAGATATATTCCCTGGTTGATCTATTAATCCTAATGAACGCAAAGTATTTAATACTAGATTGGTTTTTGAGAATGTTAGTTACCCTGAATCAAAGTAAAAAAAAAAAATGAAACTTTCAAATAAATCTGCTATAAAAATGATAATGGCGAGGTAATTAAATCTCAAATCAATATAATACAGATTGCAAAAGTGATTCCTATAGTTAATAGTTCTTGAGGTTGGAACTTGACCTTGATTCTTCTTTAAAAAACATTTGTCCTATAGAACAAAGGACTTATCTGTAAACTGCTCAAATGTATCCTACTTGTGGGAAAACAAAGGGAGGCTACAAACTACCTAAGGTAAATAAGTCACATTAAATACCAAAACTATTCGCTACAAAAGAATAATGTCCCTTTATAAATTCAAATTAGCTTTACAAATATTACTTTAATTCAAGAAAATTTCTGATATAAAATTTGGGTTTCATAATTGATGATGATGAAATTATAAATCAAAGGTAAACTTAAGTTATAAAGTAAAATTGTACAGCTGTGTTATTTACAAAATAAACATTTACAAACAAAAAGAAGTTTTTGCCAATTCTGAATAATTTTAACTCTATTTTTGGACTACTCGACAGAACATGTTAAAGCACATAAAAAAGGCTCTAAACAGAAAATCACGAATAGTTTCATAGATCAAACAAAAATGAAGTATGGATTTTCAGGTCACTGCACTCTCCACCCAACCACCACAAAAATATGGTGTTGGACTAATGTAAACTATTGAAAATGTTAAAAGAAATCCTCATCGATTAAATTTCGGCGAAACAATTCTGCCTTGTGTCCCACATGGTGCTTATGTCTAGGTTTGGCATTGGGTGTTGCGTGAGGGCTTAATATTTCTGTGAGTTCCACATCAGGAATCACTTCGTGTGGATCTACTGATGATATGAGTTTGCAAATAAGTCTCATATATTCTACATCTGCGTATGAACTATCACACTCCGAACAGCATTATCGTGGCTCTTTATCAAATCGGTAAATAACCCGAAATGGATAATTTTTTCTACTCGTATTTTCTAGTAGTAAAAGTACTAAATCCCAAGCTTTATACTGATAGCTTTAGCATAAGTTTAATCTCTCTCCATCAGTGTTGTGAGGTACGAATTCAATCACACTTTCTCATATATCTTCGATGTGTCTGACAGTCTGGTATATTGTACTATCAAATTGATTTTTTTTTCTGTATGGAACATCTGCTTCAAAGGAATTCTGTGGTGGAAATAGGGTTACAATTCGTTCATAAACCACATAAGAAAGACTGAGGTACTCGTCTCTGGCATCTACTGATAAAAAGGTAAGTGGACGAGAATTCATAATTCACTCAATTTCACACAAGAGTCAGCAACTCATTAAATGCGATGCATTTTTTAAAGAAAGATTTATAAAGGCTACTCTTGACTCTTCAAATGAGTGTTTCAAAGAAACCCCCACTCCACGGAGACCGAGGGGTGTTAAATTTTCACAAAATGTTGTTGTCTTGCATATATGCTCTTATTTCTGATCCCTCTTTAATATCATCAAAATTCTCTCAGCTTGTTTAAAACTAGTACCATTATATGAAAGGACAATAGATGGGACACAGAACTTTGCACCAAAGCGGCAAAGGGTCAATAAGAATTCTAAGGTAGTAAGAGAACTACACAACTACAAATTTACTGCTCTTGAGGTAGTACAGGTAAATAGAAAAACATATACCTATTCACTATCACTAACAATTGAAGGATCAACTATGGTTATAGCACCGATAAAGTCTACTCCAAGAGATCTAAATGGTCTGACATAACGGACTCCCTCTTCTGGTAATTGATTGATTGATTGATTTAAAGTTTTCAGGCATCCTGACATCTAAGGTCATTGACGCCGTCTTCTGGTAAGGGGAGTTGACCTGGTTGAGGAATAGGCTTACCAACTACTTTTCTACATAACAAACATTTACTAATGATGTTCTTTGTAATGACTCTGACTTTATATCCAAAACTATTGTGGAAGACATAACCGTGTTTGACTCAATCCGCAATGACAACGATTTATATGATAATGAGTTATGA
Source organism: Palaemon carinicauda (assembly GCF_036898095.1). NCBI lineage: Eukaryota > Metazoa > Arthropoda > Malacostraca > Decapoda > Palaemonidae > Palaemon > Palaemon carinicauda. The sequence continues at coordinate 82,314,348 of NC_090735.1, read as the reverse complement.
CCAATTTTGTCAAGGATGTTTACCAGGTAAATAAATTGTACATTGGGTTTCAGGAGACAAATTTAAGTTCACAATATACCTCTACAACAAATCAACTGTTTTTCATTCATATAAATATGAAGTTGTTGGCTAAATTCAAGATTTCTTTAGCTGGTTTAGTTCTTTTCTCTGGTTGTTTCAAATATCTTTATAAAGAAGAACTTTGTAAATGGACTAATCTTATTCAGGAAGGTGGCGCATTTTATTTGAAATAAAAAGGCAAGTGCTTATTAAAAAATGACATGACATTAGATAATACTATCATAACTATATTAAGAGTAGAATATCATCTCATATCCAATTCTGGACAAATTGAATTATGTTTGGTTCTACTAAAATCTCTTATACCATTGCAGCATTCCAAATAAATTCCCTTTAAAAAATGAAGTTCCAAGTTTCCATCAAATTGTTGACTAGCTTTGAAACATTAACACCTTAGATTACTAGATCTGCAGAGTTATTACTAGTAGGAACATGTAATAAGCACAAATTATAATCAATCCATAAGGTGCGAATTTCCAAAGCTCTATCTCTCACAAATATTCCTGTAGATTTTTAAGATATACTAAACTAATTGTAAATTCACTGTCTGCCCAAAATGTACAACTTATAAATGTAATTTTATCGTTGGATAAGAGTGTTATAGCTAATCGTATTGCAATTGTGAGTGCAAGTAATTCTAATCTGGGTAGGGTAAGTAGAGGACTTGGACCTACTCTCACATTACTCATAAGAATTTTACTAGATTTGTTTCCTGAAGCTACAGCATAAACTACTAAACAAAATGCTACAGCTGATGACTCACAAAATAATATGTGAATCTGATTTATTAGGACAATCAAGAAATATTGGAAGTTTAATGGTTAAGCTCTGGATGAGAATCTGACAAATTATCTGAAATTCTTGAACCAATGATTCGGGTGACAGTTCATCAAAGGAACATTTATGTTTCCTTAATTTCTGTATCAATAACTTTATCTTGATCAAAACTGGTGACAAAAATTCTGATGGATCAAAAAAACTAGAAATGACAGATAAAGCTAATCTTTTGGTGATATGATAATGTTTACACTCCTCCTTACGGACTTTTTTTCTTACTTTGGTAGAATGATATTTCATCACTAACAAAATTCTATGAGATACCAAGAACATTAACATCATGCATATATTTTTCTAAAGATTAATACTCAGGATGTTAAATTCTACATCATTACTCACCCAGCATTTCAATGGCATAGATGCATCGTAGAAAATACTATTGCTATAAGGATATTCTCTTCTCAGCTGAGCCTTCATGTACATTGGTTCGAGCAAAGTTATCTACAGAAAAATGTAAAATCATAGTCTTTGCTATAAGGATTCGAATTATTTTCCAAGTGATAGGCTAGTACTATCTAAAGCCAAATTCTAGATGATGTTACACCAAACAGGACTATCTTATATTTGTAGATGATAACCTTCTGAATGTTTCGTCTTCATACCATAAAAACCTACAGTAATCTCTATAATTTGCTGAAATACCTATAAGTAACAATGCTTTTGATATGTTAGTACGAACTGCTACTGGGTTAGTGCAAAATTTCACAAGTGACAAGAAGTTCAGTGGTTAGGCTAGGTCCTGTTAATAAGCATTCATTAAAACCATTGGATCTTGAGCCAGTTTTACTAAAAGTATTAAATACTACTCTAATTGTGGTAGGTATGGGCATAAGTGATAAGTTTGCGGGTTATCTACTGTCTCTTTGAATCTTAGATTTAAATACTCACAATAGATTTTGGAATACTTAGCGTAAAATTTGGGAAATTACTTCAATTGGTCTTTAATCTCTTTTAATTGGTGACTGAACAAAACATTGGTTGTCTACCCTTTTACACGTAGACTCAAATGGACGTAATGATTGAGTTTCCCCTGGTGTAAGGGTTTCTCTCTTTATATTTATTTTGTCAAGTTTCCAAAGGTTTTAAATCTGATTCAATTCTGACTCTGGTAATCGAGTCACAATATGTGCACAAAATGAATGCAGCATCCTAATATTATTGATAGCCGGAGAACCATCCGGCCATTTGGCATAGAACCAAAAATAATGGAACCTGCTGGACTGGATAAGAGTACAACCCCTAAAATGAAGTTACGGTTGGATAAAATCACGATTAATGATTAGTCCCTATTAAAAGTCCTATATTACTTAGGACATCGGAGTTAATATATGGATCAGCAAGTTTGATTCCTTTTCTATAAGTTGTTTTCCGCAATTTTAGTAATACCAAGTATGTGCAACTAAGTAGTCATTCCTCCATTAATTGGAGAAACATTTGGAATGCGCTGAACCACCATGAACAACAACACACACTATATCACAGGTTACAGTCTGAAAATTATTACTAAAAGTAATTAGATTGAGTGAAATTGTGTGAACAAACTTCACTTTGAGGCAGCGCTCCAAAGGGGAATGTATAAAAGTGCGATGGGATGCAGTGTCTAAAAAGATGTGAACTATTCCACGGTCATCTGATCCTTAAATCTTAACTATATCAGTAAGAAGTACTGCAGCACTGTACAGGTGAAAGGAAATTTTGAGGTCTGAGTATGTCTGTACTGAACTGACTATAGTGTTAGAACCTTCAGATACGATCATGGTTCTTGATTCCTCATCACCACCCACTGACAACTGATTAGAAGCAGACCCAATAGTATTCTACAGCTGAAAATGAGGTGACTACCAGAATATTTACAATATTATTTTGTAGAATATGGCATGAAGAGGAAAGACCTGATGAATGGGAGCTAGGATTTTTGGAGAAAATGGCAAAAAAGGAGATCTGTTTGATTGTAATATTTTCAGAGACATAATACTTACGTCAGTTGTCAAGAAAATATAGTATGCTTATTCTAAAGAGACTAGAGAGAAAGATTTATGAAAAGCTGAGAGACGAACAAGCTGTGTTTAGAAAAGGTAGAAGTTTTACTGACCAGATTTTAATTTTAAGACCTGTTGTACAACAATGTGTTCAAAATCCACTTTTGATGGTATTTGTGGAATGTGATAGAGCCTTTGATATTGTGCCCCGGCCAGTTTTTTGGAGAGTCACGCATTATTATTGAGTTCCTCTTGAATATGTTAATTTGATTAGGTCTGTTCATGAGCATAGAAAATACAAACTTAATGTTGGGGGAGTCCTATCAAATGAATGTCTAGTGAACAGTGGAGTAATTCAAGAGAATCTGTTGTCACCTATGTTATTTATCTTCCTCATGGATTTTGTAATGCATAGAGCAGTTGGAGATGGTGGAGAATGAATGGACTGGACTGGCAATAGAAAATTAACTACCCTAGGGTATGCAGATGATGCTGTCCTTATTAGCAGAACATCACAGGATTTTTAATGCTTGCTTACCAGAATGCATAAAATATCACAGGAGGTTAGGTTCATGATAAATAGAAGAAAGACAGAGATGAAGAGAACAGAATATGCAATGGACGATGAAATATCATTGGAAGAAGAAAGAGGTAATAAGGTAGAGTCATTTATACATATAGGAACTATGATATCTAATAAAGGAGCCTTTAGAATTGGGGTTTAATAAAACATTTAAAAAGTAAATCAGACAATAGCTAGGTCAAATAAAATTTGGAAACTAAATCGCCTGAAATTACACATAAAAATCAGACTATATATCAGTTTAGCGAGAAATGTGTTATTGTATGGATATAAGTCGTGGTATGAGAGTGAAACAAAATCCAACAGATTCTGTAGATTTGAAAACAGAGCCCTCAGAAGAATATTGGTAGTTGAAATGCAGGACAGGAATAGAAATTATACTATAAAAGAGATTACTCGAGTGCCATAGGTAGATGAGATAATGGTGAGGGGCAGATGGAGATGGTTTGCACTCCCATAAGTGATAACTTCAGCAAACTTTCAACGGGGCTCTACAAGGCACTAGAAAACTTGGAAGACCCAGACCTATATGGCTGAGTACTACGAAGAGTCAAGTAGGAGACCATGAATGGAGAAGAACTGATTTAAAAGCTCAGGCTAGATGACTGGAAAAAACCTAAGTGAGGCTCTTTGCGTCACTAAGCGTGGGAGGGTATAATGATGATGATGATGATATATAAATAATTATATATATATACATATATATATATATATATATATATATATATATATATATATATATATATATATATATATATATAAAAATATATATATATATATATATATATATATATATATATATATATATATATATATATATATATACATACATATATACATATACCAAGGCACTTCCCCCAATTTTGGGGGTAGCCGACATCAACAAATAAAACAAAACAAAAAGGGTACC
>NC_090735.1:82297458-82304958 GCF_036898095.1 Palaemon carinicauda | reverse complement strand
GGTTCCAACTACTTTTAGACTTTCTCGTGACATGGTTGGAAGCGACCGAGCCTTTCATTTGAAGGGGCTAGGGTTTGATCCACGTATATATAAATATATATATGTATATATATATATATATATATAATATATATATATATATATATATATATATATATATATATATACTGTATATATATATATATATATATATATATACATATTTATATATAAATATATATACATATATATATATATATATATATATATATACATATATGTATATATATATGTATATATACATATATATATATATATATATATATATATATATATATATAATATATATATATATATATATATATATATATAAATATATATATATATATAAATATATATATATATATATATATATATATATATATATATATATATATATATATATATATATATATATATATATATACATATATATATATATATATATACATATATATATATATATATATATATATGTAATTCATAATTACTTTAAATATTTTGTTCGTGGTTTTTGTCATTTGTTTTAATTAAGTCACGAAAAGTTCTCTTGGAATATTCTTTTATCCCCGGCCAAGGTTTTGTTTGTGTTCATTTGTATAGTGTTTATTAACCATATTTTGTTTTCTGCTTTTCATGTTTTGTGGAGCGGACTGCCCGTCTTCGGTGCTTAGCTTGTTGAACTGCCCCATTACGTAGTTTTGCTTTCGCTCTCTCTCTCCGTTTACTTGGAGTATGTTTTTGGGCAGCGGGGCAGAGAGTGTCGGCTCCCCAACAGAGGAGGTCTTACAGCATTTCTGTTCATGGCTTGATTATCGGAAGATATTTGTTCCTGCTCCTGCAGCTGCCTTTGAATTTTGAGAGGCTCCTGCTAATGAATTTTAGCCTCATAAGCATTGCTATTGCTTTTGTGCTGCTGCCTGCCACTGCTGCTGGCTGTTGCCGTGTGTCTGACCTCCTGGAGTCGTGAGGAGGCCTTCTAGTGACGAAGAACGGTAAGCGAACCGTTTATGTTCTTCCTTCGCCTGCTTAAAAAAAATATAGACCATTTACGTTGCCCTAGTGATCCCCTCGGTGCAAGAACACCCCTAGTGATCCAGAAGTAGGGCAATCGTTGGTGATGTGTTATAATGATCTTTAATTACGAATTCGGTGCGGTTTTTGAGAACATATGCAAGCATTCTTCGGATATTTCTACGTGACCTGTAAAGAGTAGTATTATCGCCAATTTAGGATATATTATTTAAAGGTGTATTTTGATAATTATTGTAAAATTAATTAGTTTTAAGGTTTACTTCACTCTGGAACTCTAACTGTCGTATGCTAGGGAAAGTGTGTATTTTTCTACCTCCTACACCTTTTCTTTCTCTTCGACTGAGGTATATAAGTTAGGTAGGCGTGTGACGGTTCGAGAGTTATTATTGTACAGTAGTGTATGTGTTTTTCCAGTTCCTAAGAAAGCTTTTCGAGGACTACTTTATGTAATTTAAGACTACTTTTGTTAATTAAATTTTATTGTTAAGTTTGCTTTAGTGATTTTTGTATCCCTCTTTGAGAGTTGTTTTGCTTTTTGAATTTTGTGTCGCTGCTGGTTCTTGCCTGGTATTTTGGCACTGAGCCTGTCTGAAAAAAAAATCCTGGATGAACATAATCAATCTTGAGTTCATTACATAATTTGGCGACCTTGCCAGGATTCAGTTTAGCGACATAATTTTCAACTGTAAACGGCTCTTGGAGAGGCGGTCAAGCCACTGAACGTATTTAGAGTGATTATTTCTATTTAATTAATTCAGGATGCATTATTTAGAGGGTGAAGAAGCTGAGGTATTGAACTTTTTGGCTAGTGTTAACTGGGAAAAGGATCTATTTAAACTAAAAAGGGATCAATTGTGGTTGATTGCAGAGTTCTTGGATTTAAGTTTGTCCACTGAGGTTAAGAAGGGACCGTTGTTATTTGAGGTCTTGCAGGCCGCTAAGATATATAGAGAGACTCTTGATAGGAAGGATGTTCTGGAAAGTAGTAGGCTGGATGAGAGTGAGCCTGGGGAGTTGGAGGAATTAGAAGGTGAAGGTAAAGAAAATTCTATTGATAATGGAGATGACCAATTGGAAATTTTTAAAGAAAAAACCAAGATGAAGGAACTGGAGTTTAGAGCTCTACAACTTAGAGCCTATGAAAGGGCAAAAGAGAGAGAGAGCATGAAATTGAGGTACTTAAATTACAGATTAAGTTGAATCAGGGAAAGAATGGTAGCAATAATAATTCTAGTGTTGATGAAACAAGGTTTAATATGTTCGCTGCGTTAAAACTGGTACCACACTTTTGCGAGGATGAGGTTAATGATTTTTTTGTGTCATTTGAAAAAATTGCTAAGAAGCTTGCCTGGCCAAAGGATATGTGGACAATATTAGTTCAGTGTCGTTTGGTGGGTAAAGCTCAAAGGGTCTATAATAATCTTAGTGACGATCTCTCCGCGGATTACGACACCGTAAAAAGTATTGTGTTGAAAGCTTACGATTTGGTGCCTGAAGCATACAGGCAGAAGTTTCGTAATCTGCGGAAGGATTTTGACGTTACTTACGTTGAGTTTGCTAGAAAGAAAGTTCAGTTTCTCGATGACTGGTTGAAATTAAAAGAAGTAGACAATTTTGTTAAACTGAAAGAGCTGCTTCTGGCAGAGGAATTTAAGAGGAACGTGAGTCGTGACTTGCGAATTCATTTGGAAGAGTTGAAACTCGACTCCATTCAGGAAATAGCAATTGCTTCCGACGAGTATGCACTTACCCATCGGGAGGAACCCCTTAGGAAAAGAATTAATCAGGATAGGTTCTTCCCCCATGAATATAATACACATAGTAATAATCGTCAGTCTTCTAAAGGAACGTTAAGGTCAAATAAAGACGGGCCAGAAAAACTTTCTAATGAAGACAGAGGTGTAAGCGACTCTCGTAGTTTCGTAAACAGTAGTAGATCGGTTAATGGTGGTGGTAGTAGCGGTAGAAATTTTGGTAGTAGTAGTAGTGTGAAGTGTTATTGGTGCCACAAGACGGGGCACGTAAAGGCTAATTGTTACGGTTGGAAAAACTTTAAGGAGAGAAGGTCTAATCCAGTAAAAATTGTTGTAGCTGAAAAATCGACAAACGTAAACCAAAGTATGGAACAGGAATAGTGACTAAAATTTAAAAGGTACATTTCTGACAGGATCTGTGTTTGTTGGTAACAATAAAAAAACCAAGGTTTGTTTAAAGGTATTACGGGACTCTGGAGCAGCACAGTCTCTCATATTAAAAACTGCTGTTCCAAAGGGTTTTGTATTTTCCAATGATGAATTTGTGGTGTTGGGTGGTTTCCCGAACTCTATTACGTCTTGTCCTTCAGAGGAGTTTAATATTCACACCAAGTATTTTAAAGGGACTGCTAAACTGACTGTGGTAGACAGTTTGCCAGTTCCCGTAATTCACCTCCTTTTAGGGAATGATTTGGCTGAAGGTGAAGGTGCAATTGATAATATATGTCCGATTTTGACTCTCCTGAATGTGACTTGTGAAGGCGATGAGATTGAAACTAATTTTTATAAGCCTGTCTCTGTAGTAACCCGATCTAGAGCTCGGGAGATGGATCTCGAGGATGTTGACTTAGATTTATATCAAGTAGACAGACAAATGACTGACATGAGGACTGGTTGTAGTAATAAGAAAATCGTTAATTTGGATGACGTAAACTGGGACGCTAAGGCGTTCAAAATGGCACAGAATAAGGAGTTTTCTAAATTAGAACTCGGCAATCCCGAGGATTTGGTGAAACCAGTATTCGTCAAAGAGAAAGGTTTGCTCTACAGGTTGAGTAGGTTGGCTAATGCACCTGCCCATCAGGTAGAGTCATGCAGACAATTGGTTGTTCCGGAAAGGTACCGAAATAAATTGATGTATTTAGCACATGAAAATGATTTGTCGGGACATTTTGGTGTTAGGAAAACCTTTCAAAAGGTTGCTGAACATTTCTTTTGGCCTGGGATGCGTAAAGACATTAAGAGACACGTATTATCTTGTGATGTGTGCCAGTTGGTGGGGAAACCTAACCAGAAAATACCCAAGGCTCCTTTAATTCCTATACCCTCCGTGGGCGAACCCTTTCGGGAAGTGATAATTGACGTAGTGGGTCCCCTGCCGCGGACGCGCGGTGGGAATGAATATATATTGTCTATGGTTGATAGAATGTCTCGCTTCCCTGAGGCTATCCTATTGAGGAGTATACGGTCCGAAAAGATGGTTGAAGTGTTGGTTGGTTTCTTTACCCGATTTGGTTTTCCTAAGGTAATTCAGAGTGACTGTGGCACTAATTTCACGAGTAGGTATTTTGAAAAGAAAATGAATGAGTTTGGTATTAAACACGTGAAGTCTGCACCGTATCACCCGGAAAGCCAAGGCCAGGTGGAAAGGTTCCACCAAACCTTGAAGTCTGTGCTAAAAAAATTTTGTTTGGAGACTAGGAATGATTGGGATAAGGAATTACCCTACGCATTGTTTGCAATACGATCGATCCCCAATGAGTCAATGGGTCTCTTTCCTTTCCAGCTTATTTTGGGTCACTGTGTTGGAGGCCCTTTGGATGTAGTGAGAGAACACTGGGAAGGAGAGACTCCTGAGGTTAATGTATTGGATTATTTTTCAGATTTGCAGGAGAAATTGCTTAGAGCACGGGCGTTTCCTCAGGAACATTTGGCAAAAGCCCAGGCCTCGATGAAATCTAAGTATGACGTTAAAACACGAGATAGGCTTTTTAATGTAGGTGACAAGGTGTTGGTTTTACTTCCTATGCCTGGCAATCCCCTGAAAGCGGAATTCTCAGGTCCGTGGAAGGTTCTGAAGAAAATTAACAATGTAAATTATCTGATTGAAACTCCGGATAGGAGAAGAAAAACCCGTATTTTCCATGTTAATATGATAAAATCTTTTATTGACAGGTCTTTAGAAGAATCTGTAGTACCTATTTCTGTAGTTAATGTCGAAAATGAACAGTTCATGGGCGATAAATTTGCCATGTTAATATGATAAAATCTTTTATTGACAGGTCTTTAGAAGAATCTGTAGTACCTATTTCTGTAGTTAATGTCGAAAATGAACAGTTCATGGGCGATAAATTTGCGGTTAGCCCAAGTGGTTTGGAAAATAATTCTGATGTTTTAAATAATCTGAATACTAAATTTCAGCACTTAGATGCGGGAAAAGCTGCACCTCTAATTAATTTAATTAATGAATATAAAGATCTCTTTCAGGATGCACCTGGTAGGACTCATATTTTGCAACACGACGTTGATGTTGGGGAGGCTCAGCCTATTAAGCAACGTCCATATAGACTGAACCCCCTCAAGAGAGAAATAGTCAGTAAGGAAGTTAAATACATGCTTGACCATAACCTCATTAAACCGAGCTGCAGTCCTTGGAGCTCCCCGGTAGTTTTGGTTAGGAAGGAGGATGGTCAGCCTAGGATGTGTTTTGACTACCGCAAGGTCAACTCTGTAACAAAAACGGACTCGTTCCCCTTGCCCAGGGTGGAAGACTGTATAGATAAAGTGGGATCTGCCCGTTATATAAGTAAATTTGACCTGTTAAAAGGATATTGGCAGGTCGGTCTTACACCCCGGGCAAGGAAAATATCAGCCTTTGTGACGGGTGACGGCCTCTATGAATGTGAGGATGCCATTTGGCATGAAGAATGCCGCCGCTACCTTCCAGAGGCTGATGAACTTTATTACATGTGAACTGGAGGGTTGTGTGGTATATATTGACGACCTTGTGATTTACAGTGATGATTGGGAAACTCATCTTAAGAGGATAAGAGTGCTGTTCGAGGTGCTGAGGAAGGCTGGTCTGGTGATAAATTTAAAGAAGAGTGATTTTGCTCAAGCAAAAGTGGTTTATTTAGGACATGAAATTGGCTTGGGTAAGATCGCTCGTAAGAGAGCGAATGTTGAGGCAGTTGCAGCCTTCCCAGCTCCTCGAAACAAGAGAGGTATTCGTAGATTTTTGGGTCTAGTTGGTTATTATAGAAAGTTTATTAAGAAATTTTCTGACCTTGCTAATCCCTTAACAAATTTGTTAAAGAAAGATGTAAAGTTTATGTGGAATAACGAGTGTCAGGATGCCTTTGAAAAATTAAAAGGTACTTTAATAACCTATCCTTTGTTACGTTCTCCCGATTTTTCCTTGCCTTTTTGTTTGGCTACAGATGCCAGTGACACAGGTTTAGGTGCTGTCTTGTTGCAGGAAGGTGAAAATGGCACCTCGTATCCAGTCGCCTACTTTTCCAAGAAGTTGTTACCGGCACAGAGACGTTACTCAACAATTGAGAAAGAGGCTTTATGCTTAGTGAAAGCCATCATACATTTTGAAGTGTATTTATCTAACTCAGTATGTCCAATAAAGGTCTTTACAGATAATAATCCCTTAATTTTTATTAATAAATTTAAAGATAAAAATCAGCGTATTTTGCGCTGGAGTCTTTTACTCCAAGAATATAACCTTTTTATTTGTCACGTGGCTGGAAAAGACAACGTAGTCCCTGATGTTCTTTCCAAGACATTCGGTAATGAAAATGATGAGGTGGCAATCCAAGAGTAGTTGTGTAAGGGTAAAGGACTCTGCATCAATCACATTTGAGAATTTTTTTTAATTTGGTTTTTCTTGTCCGGTGTTGGGAAGATTTCTTAATATAAGTTTGAGGTTGACATTATCTATATATAATCTTAGAGTTGATATTAATGTTTAAGGATAGTGGTTTTGGTTTATGAAATATTTGTTTTTGATATTTGCATTTACTTTTGTGCACAATGCTTATGTATTTGCTTGCATTACAAATTAATAGTTTAATATTGGCTAGGAGTTACCTTTAAAAAAATAATAATAATAAATTTTTTTTTTTCCTTGTCCCGGGGAGCTGTAATCCATAATTACTTTAAATATTTTGTTCGTGGTTTTTGTCATTTGTTTTAATTAAGTCACTAAAGGTTCTCTTGGAATATTCTTTTATCCCCGGCCAAGGTTTTGTTTGTGTTCATTTGTATAGTGTTTATTAACCATATTTTGTTTTCTGCTTTTCATGTTTTGTGGTGCTTAGCTTGTTGAACTGCCCCATTACGTAGTTTTGCTTTCGCTCTCTCTCTCTCCGTTTACTTGGAGTACGTTTTTGGGCAGCGGGGCAGAGAGTGTCGGCTCCCCAACAGAGGAGGTCTTACAGCATTTCTGTTCACGGCTTGATTATCGGAAGATATTTGTTCCTGCTCCTGCAGCTGCCTTTGAATTTTGAGAGGCTCCTGCTAATGAATTTTAGCCTCATAAGCATTGCTATTGCTTTTGTGCTGCTGCCTGCCACTGCTGCTGGCTGTTGCCGTGTGTCTGACCTCCTGGAGTCGTGAGGAGGCCTTCTAGTGACGAAGAACGGTAAGCGAACCGTTTATGTTCTTCCTTCGCCTGCTTAAAAAA